>NC_073266.2:61689941-61774941 GCF_029289425.2 Pan paniscus
GAGAAATATGATATTCATTCAATGTTGAGTAAATCCATATATTAAAGCCAAACATTGATAAATAATGTAGACCAATAATCCCAAAAAGGCATATTTCCATATTTCCTGGAAGGGTGACAGCATGCTACTACTTTAATGGTTCTCACTATTGCCATCTCATATGTGTGAATGATGTTTCAGGGGTTAAGGCTCTGATTTATTAATTAGAATGCAGTTTTCAGTGTGCTAATATTACCCTGAGTTGAATGATAAGCACATATTTTATATATGAGGTTTGGCAATTGCAAAATATTTTAAGTCGAATTGAAATATGTAAAGCATGAAAATCTCTCAAAGGTATAGAGGATTCGGATCACTTCCTTATGTACTGGCAGCTTAAAAACAAAATTAGCATTTGTTTTATGAAGGATGAAGCAAAACAGAGTATTACTTTAAAAGCAACTTTTTTTTCTTTGCTTGGAGACCTTCTTCTATCTGCTGGCCCCTGCTCCCAACCCAAACTCAGAAATTTGAATCATGTTTCTTTTCCATGTATGTCCTTGTTCGGCAACAGCACCAGGCAAGGGTATTTTTTACACAAGTAACTCTTCTCTTTCATTCCTAAGGGAAACCTGCTCAATAAATCTCTCCTAATTAATAACCTTTATTTTTTCCTGAAAGTCCTCTATACAGGCCAAATGGGCAACCATTTTGTGTGTGTATGAGTTGCTTATTTTTAATTTTTTTAGTTTTTGTGAAGTCTACAGTTATTTCAATTTCAAAGTTCTCACCCACCCCCTTATCTGTTTTTCATGGTTTGAATGTGTATATTATGTTTCCAAATTGTGAGACTAATGTTAGTGACATAAAATACACTTTCAAAACCAGGAAAGCCCTCAAACTTAGGGTTGGCTGTATTTCCTGGTACCAACTTCATAATGGAGCTCTCTAGTATGTAAGCGGATTAACTACTCATTGGTTGCCCTTCAAATATTTGTATAGTGGAAAACATGATACCATCTGATGTCAACATGGCATAAAAATGAGGACAGATTATTTTATAGTGTTTAGATTTTGTTTTTGTCTCTTAAGTGTCAACAAGAAAACAGTAAGAAGCAATAACATGTTGGTTAAAAGAAGGTACTTTCTAACTCCACAGATGAGTAATCGGTGGGATTGTGATAAATAAAGATGACAATTCCACCTGTGTCAACATTCTAGGGGAGTTGAGAAACTCTCTGTCCCCAAGCACAGGAAAAGTCTCCATGCTTTCTAAGAGTTGCATTTGTACTTTTCCATCTGCATAATTAAACTATCCTGTAACTCTGCACTCACGTGGATGTTAGAACCCAGACCTAGGAGGGGAGCTCAAAAGCCTGTGTTTGCCAGGCTTCAAGGCAACTCCTCCATTACCTGCCCACATTCGGTTGAATCAAGGGAGCTTCAGTTATTTAGCAAAGAATTGTTTAAACATCTATGCCTCTAAAATCAGAGCAGAACTGAAGGAAGTAGAGACACAAAAAAACCCTTCAAAAAATTAATGAATCCAGGAGCTGGTTTTTTGAAAGGATCAACAAAATTGATAGACCACTAGCAAGACTAATAAAGAAAAAAAGAGAGAAGAGTCAAATAGACGCAATAAAAAACGATAAAGGGGATATCACCACCGATCCCACAGAAATACAAACTACCATCAGATAATACTACAAACACCTCTACGAAAATAAACTAGAAAATCTAGAAGAAATGGATAAATTCTTCGACACATACACTCTCCCAAGACTAAACCAGGAAGAAGTTGAATCTCTGAATAGACCAATAACAGGAGCTGAAATTGTGGCAACAATCAATAGCTTACCAACCAAAAAGAGTCCAGGACCAGATGGATTCACAGCCGAATTCTACCAGAGGTACAAGGAGGAACTGGTACCATTCCTTCTGAAACTATTCCAATCAATAGAAAAAGAGGGAATCCTCCCTAACTCATTTTATGAGGCCAGCAGCATCCTGATACCAAAGCCGGGCAGAGACACAACCAAAAAAGAGAATTTTAGGCCAATATCCTTGATGAACATTGATGCAAAAATCCTCAATAAAATACTGGCAAACCGAATCCAGCAGCACATCAAAAAGCTTATCAACCATGATCAAGTGGGCTTCATCCCTGGGATGCAAGGCTGGTTCAATATACACAAATCAATAAATGTAATCCAGCATATAAACAGAACCAAAGACAAAAACCACATGACTATCTCAATAGATGCAGAAAAGGCCTTTGACAAAATTCAACAACCCTTCATGCTAAAAACTCTCAATAAATTAGGTATTGATGGGATGTATCTCAAAATAATAAGAGCTATCTATGACAAACCCACAGCCGATATCATACTGAATGGGCAAAAACTGGAAGCATTCCCTTTGAAAACTGGCACAAGACAGGGATGCCCTCTCTCACCACTCCTATTCAACATAGTGTTGGAAGTTCTGGCCAGGGCAGAATTAGGCATGAGAAGGAAATAAAGGGTAATCAATTAGGAAAAGAGGAAGTCAAATTGTCCCTGTTTGCACATGATATGATTGTATATCTAGAAAACCCCATTGTCTCAGCCCAAAATCTCCTTAAGCTGATAAGCAACTTCAGCAAAGTCTCAGGATACAAAATCAATGTACAAAAATCACAAGCATTCTTATACACCAATAACAGACAGACAGCCAAATCATGAGTGAACTCCCATTCACAATTGCTTCAAAGAGAATAAAATACCTAGGAATCCAATTTACAAGGGACGTGAAGGACCTCTTCAAGTAGAACTACAAACCACTGCTCAAGGAAATAAAAGAGGATACAAACAAATGGAAGAACATTCCATGCTCATGGGTAGGAAGAACCAGTATGGTGACAATGGCCATACTGCCCAAGGTAATTTATAGATTCAGTGCCATCCCCATCAAGCTACCAATGACTTTCTTCACAGAATTGGAAAAAACTACTTTAAAGTTCATATGGAACCAAAAAAGAGCCCACATTGCCAAGTCAATCCTAAGCCAAAAGAGCAAAGCTGGAGTCATCACGCTACCTGACTTCAAACTATACTACAAGGCTACAGTAACCAAAACAGCATGGTACTGGTACCAAAACAGAGATATAGATCAATGGAACAGAACAGAGCCCTCAGAAGTAACGCCACATATCTACAACTATCTGATCTTTGACAAACCTGACAAAAACAAGCAATGGAGAAAGGATTCCCTATTTAATAAATGGTGCTGGGGAAACTGGCTAGCCATATGTAGAAAGCTGAAACTGGATCCCTTCCTTACACCTTATACAAAAATCAATTCAAGATGGATTAAAGACTTAAACATTAGATCTAAAACCATAAAAACCCTAGAAGAAAACCTAGGCATTACCATTCAGGACATAGGCATGGGCAAGGACTTCATGTCTAAAACACCAAAAGCAATGGCAACAAAAGCCAAAATTGACAAATGGGATCTAATTAAACTAAAGAGCTTCTGCACAGCAAAAGAAACTACCATCAGAGTGAACAGGCAACCTACAAAATGGGAGAAAATTTTCACAACCTATTCATCTGACAAAGGGCTAATATCTAGAATCTACAATGAACTCAAACAAATTGACAAGGGAAAAACAAACAACCCCATCAAAAAGTGGGCAAAGGACATGAACAGACACTTCTCAAAAGAAGACATTTATGCAGCCAAAAAACACATGAAAAAATGCTCACCATCACTGGCCATCAGAGAAATGCAAATCAAAACCACAGTGAGATATCATCTCACACCAGTTAGAATGGCAATCATTAAAAAGTCAGGAAACAACAGGTGCTGGAGAGGATGTGGAGAAATAGGAACAGTTTTACACTGTTGGTGGGACTGTAAACTAGTTCAACCATTGTGGAAGTCAGTGTGGCGATTCCTCAGGGATCTAGAACTAGAAATACCATTTGACCCAGCCATCCCATTACTGGGTATATACCCAAAGGACTATAAATCATGCTGCTATAAAGACACATGCACACGTATGTTTATTGTGGCATTATTCACAATAGCAAAGACTTGGAACCAACCCAAATGTCCAACAATGATAGACTGGATTAAGAAAATGTGGCACATATACACAATGGAATACTATGCAGCCATAAAAGATGATGAGTTCATGTCCTTTGTAGGGACATGGATGAAGTTGGAAATCATCATTCTCAGTAAACTATCACAAGAACCAAAAACCAAACACTGCATATTCTCACTCATAGATGGGAATTGAACAATGAGAACACATGGACACAGGAAGGGGAACATCACACTCTGGGGACTGTTGTGGGGTGGGGGGAGGTGGGAGGGAGAGCATTGGGAGATATGCCTAATGCCAGATGATGAGTTAGTGGGTGCAGCGCACCAGCATGTCACATGTATACATATGTAACTAACCTGCACATTATTGTGCACATGTACCCTAAAACTTAAAGTATAATAATAATAATAAAATCTGTGCCTCAGTATTACCCAAGGAGAGTTCAGAGTTATTCTCATTATACTCATGAAAGTTTCTGAGGATAATCCTCTTTTCTTTGGGTTGATAGATAAATGGGCAGCACCTTTCAGGCAGGTGTTCACCTTACGAAGAGAATCTCAAAAGCTGTTTTGCCTAACATTTCCATGTGAGGCAGTACTTTGGGTCGCCTTGGAAGTCTTAAGATCTTAGTCAGAGGGTGGTGCTGAATACATGCTTCTGGTGAGGCAATTTCTGTCTATATTCTTTTCTTCTTTGTGATTTCCCTTGTTTAATGGAAAGAGAAGAAATGGTAACAGCTACAAGCTTGGTCAATCAAGCAGGTATTTGAGACAATCTGTTTTCTGCTTAATCATATCCACAAATTAGCCCATGCAATTAAAAAATAGCCAAATGCTTTATATTTGATAAAGCCAAATGATTTATATTTGGTAAAAGACAAATAAAACACATTATATATCCACAAATTAGCCCATGCAATTAACATATCTGCAATTAACCCATGCAATTAAAAAATAGCCACCAAATGCTTTATATTTGGCAAAAGACAAATAAAACACAGTATATATCCTCCAAGAGTCTTCAGCTTATTGCAGAGTCTCAAAGGAAAACAAAAGCCACCCACCCACCTACCACCCCCACCCTCGCCACCAACAGAGAGCTAGATATAGACAGAAACAGCAGAAAAATACGATGGTATTATAGTAAACTCTCTGTTGGACAGAGGTGATTTTACAGGGAAGGTGACGTATAAGCTGTACTTTGGGGGAACAAACAGCAGTTAGCAAGACAGGCATCAGGAAAAGAACAAGGAAAAAGGCTTTTTTATTTGAAAAAAATGTATTGAGCACATGCTATGTGTTAGAAACTTTGTATAGAGTATAGAGCAGTGTGAATAAAACAAGGTCATTGGTTGCATGAAGTGTTCAGTCTGATGATAAGATAAACCATAAACATAATATATATCTATGACAGATAACAAGGTGGTCAGCAAAAGTTTCTACAATAAGAGGCCTTTAGAGCAGACAGGGAGGACATGTGAGAGTAAGACATTGGGATGTCTGGAGGAAGAGCCTTCCAAGCAGAGAGCAGCAAGTGCAAAAGCTCTGTGGTAAACCTATTAATTTTCAAGGAAGAGCAATTGAACAGGGGAGAGTGATTGTAGATAAGGTCAGAATAGTAGTGAGAGGTAACGTCTTGTAGCACATTAGACCTTTGTAACAACATTGGCTTTACAGTAAGATAAATGGAAAGGTGTAAGATTTTGGCAGAGGGAAGACATGCTATAACTCATATTTAAGTTGATCTCTCTTATTGCCATTCTAAGTTTAGTTTAAGCTATAGCAGGGGTAAAGATGGAACCAGGAAGTTCAGTTAGGAGGCAAGAAAACTGGAAATAATGTGGCACGTATGGGAAAACACAGTAGGTTAATAATCTTTTTAATCTAATGTTCTTGGAGTGTAAAGGGCAATGAGGGAAAAAGGGAGACACTGAAAGTCTTGATCATCTTGATCTTGATTGGCCTCATGTGTTCTGCTACAGAGTTTGGACTTCCTTGTCGATGCAGTAGAGATCACATACAATTTTTTTAATCGGGAAATGATATGGTTATTTGGGCATTTAAAAACATAATAGTGACATCTTTGTGTTGGATGAAGTCAATATGGAAGGCAGGGCTATTAGGTGGAAAGTGAACACAGAAAAGAGAGACTAAATGAGTTAAAGATACAGCAGTGTGGAAGAAGAATCAGGGACTAATCTGAGAGATTTTAAGAAATTCGATTTTCTATGATTCAGCCATTCAACATAGGTTAGGGTTAAAGAGAAGGGACAGTGGAATTACATTCAAGAGCCTTAGAGTCTTCCTTCTGCCATTTCTGTGTCCTACTTTTGAGCTTAGAGATTTATATGTGTCCAAGACACTAAAGATCCTTGCATGCTTTTAGAGCAAATTCGCTTTCCTGGGGTTCATAAGTCAGCTGCTAACAAAGAGTGATGCCTGTTGGAAGCAGTTGCACAAAAGAAAAAAAATAGATTTCCTGCTTATATGTATAAGAAGCATCCTACTTTTACCCTAAATTTTTATATCTCAGAACATTTGCTTTCTGATTATTTCCTGTCACATTTTAAAGCCAGCCTGGTGAGTGTTACCCCTCCAGTTAGTTTCCTGTTCCATGTAGAAGCTTGTCCTATAATCCCCTAGTTTGATGTATGAAGACACAGTTATTACTGCAGCGGGCTCTCCTCACACCCCTTCCATCATAGCTATGGCTGCAACCTAACAAGAACTTCACCGGAAATGAATGTTAGAAATCATAATGGCATTTTGTTCCATGCAGTTTTATTTAGGGAAATGCTATTCAGCACATAAAACAAGGGGCTGCCCTAGAAACAAACAACTGAGCTCCATAATGTCATGGTTTGGTGTCAAGAATATTGTTCCTGGGCAGATTCTGATGATGTTTTTGTTTTATATTTCATCTCATCTTCTTTAACTTTGCTTAAAATTTAATTTATGGCCTTCATTACCAAGTTAAACATTGCTGGGGTGATTAAACTCTTCTGTTTTATGTGTAAACAGAAGGAATCCTTATTATAGCATAAGAAATGGTGCCAAAAGGATGCCATCCTGTTTATTTTCATGTTTCCTCAAAGCCACTTCAATTCAATGCATGTTTCCAGACCATCTCCTATTATAAGACAATAAGTGGTCACTTAATAGATGAAATGATCAGTGATGGGCCACAGTTCCTCTTCCCAAGATTTTATAAGTTTTGATGGAGCTGCAACAAAATGTAAATATAATGAGAAAGCAGATTCATCAAGTGCAAGATTATATAAGATATTGCAAACCTGAAAGAGTGAAAAGGGGATCACTTCTTACTGTTCAAATGGGAAGGTAAAGTGAATATCTTGCTTAGGAATGAGTGGTTGGCTTATGGTGGGTTTTGTGGGAGTGAATATAAGATGAAAACTAAAAGACTAAGTAGTTGAAAATTTGAAGTCGGTACTGAAGTGTTTAGCAAATGGAGTGAGGACATTCTATATCAATAAGGACCAGAGGTATAAAATACAAAATAAGCAACACTATTGCATATTTGAGGCTTGAAGGATGGTGAACAACTCTATGGATTCAGAATGTGGAGTAGGGCAGTGGTATATGATATGGTGCTAGAGAAACCAAGACCACACTCAGTAAGGTCCTTCATATCCTCCAAAGATGTATGTATCTTATCGGTGATACAAGTCACTGGATGTTCTAGATTAGAGCATAACCTGATGGCATGCTAGGGGCAACTGTAAGGACAGGGTAGTGGGTGGTGAAAAGATAAGGCTATTGGTGACTTGTAAAAGATGGGGCTTCATCTGAGGTATTGACAATAACAAGAGGTTGAAGGAAGTGTGCTTTAAAGCTATTTAAAAAGTAGAATTAAGAGGTTCAGTAATTGCCTGGATATGGGAATTGAGGGTGAAAATGGACTTGAAGAACGATAGAGTCTATTACTAGAAATTAGCAATTGTTACTACTAAGGGGGAAGTAACCACTTGAGTGAATGAAAACCCATTCATTTGGTTGATTCATAAAATAGCTGCTGTTATGAATTTTAATATATTTGCTAGTAGATATTGATGGAGAAAATTCAAAGATATATTAAGGCGTATTTTCTCTTTATTCTGTCTCAATATGTGTAATCAATAAAATGGGCTTCTTATTTTCCTCCTTCCTTTATAGTTGCATAAGGTATGCTGGTCAGATAAAAATCATTTGCCAATCAACCTTCTATCTCTGAAGCATTTCTGCCAGAAAGACAGACCAGGGAGTCTTCTAAAATAATTATAAAAATTCTTAGCCCCATGGATATTCAGATACCAGGTCTTTGAGTGCTAAATTGCAAAATCATCACTATAATCAGCTGTTAACTGGCACTCTGTAGTTAGTGTATTCATTAGTTTGTTCTTGAGCAGCTCTGGCACTTAATCAAAAAAGACATTGATTCCAATTCATTTCAGCTCATATGATTTACGCTTAACTGTATATTTTAATTACTTGGTACTAATGCAAGGTTTTTAAAGTTTCTCTAGCTCATAAAGGAATCCTAATTTCTAATGGCACATGCAGTAGAAATAAAAATCAACCTCTGTATTTCTAAGGCAGTCCCTCCTTTTTTTTCTGTAAGGGAAGCAAAGTAATTTTACCTAGTAGATTAGATTTTTTCAGATGAATAAATTTCTCTCAATATGTAACAGGAACAACCCCCAATGCCATGGGGTCTCTATTAGCTTTACTTATTAACTGATAATGATGCCCTTAGTGTAAAGGCCTCTGCCCTTCTCTAAAAGCTTTATTTATTCTCAGAAAACTGCTTATTCACAATAAACCTTTCCTCTCAATGTCCAAGGTAGCTCCCTTATTTGGCCAAAATTACATCTTAACAGTCCTTATTACTTTAAGATTTACAAAGCACTCTGATATCTCTTATTTCATGTTATTCTTTGAGCATTTCCTCTATCCTATGATACAAAGCAAATATCTATTACAGGAAAAGCATCTTTCTCAAAAGGCTACTAAGGCAAAGAGCAATTTGAAAATTGAGGCTCCCATATGAACACTATTGATTCAGGATAGAGATTGCCTTTGGCATATGACTCTGAGAGAAAAATAAAGACCTATTTGGGATGTAGGGCACATGGGGAATTAGGGAATGGGTCTTGAGTATCACTGCTTAGGTTCAAATTCTGGCTGAGCGATTTACCAGTTGTGTTCCTTCTCAAAGCCTCCATTTCCCCAAAAGTATAATTATAGGATAGACTGCATAGATACATAAAGCACTTAGAACAATGTCTCACACTCAATTGTACAGCCCTACCCACCCCAGGAATATTTGTAATTGAATAATGCATGGGTTTCCACAAGAAAGCCAAATTTCATTATTGTCACAGTACCTTCAAAGCTAGCTCCTTGATAACCCTGTCCTCAGCCACTTACCTTCCTCTAAGATTTTCCCTAAAAAGCCTGCTCACTGGAAAAATATCCATCCAGAGGTTCCAAGTCTTAGCCTGTTCTTAGAAATCATCATTAACTTTCAAAACTTCCCTTTGCTCCTGCTCAGTTCATGCTACTAAAGGCTGCTGTTAATATCTCCTAGAATTATTTAGTGTTTGTATAGTGATGCTTTATTGCTCTAATATAACTTTGCTTGCATCTATTTCAGTTGAAGATAACACAGAGAAGTGAAAAATCACTCAATAGGTTTTGTTTTTTGAGTGCCTTTATTTGGCTCTAGGGCTAACTCACTTTAAACATTGTAAAATTCTGATCAGTTAAAAGATACTGCAATGCCGGTTCTTTCTAACTTAAAAGATTTTGTTGGTTACATGCCTGTAAAATGTAAATTAATTAACTAATAAATTAATTAAATGTCCATGTTAATGTATATTGTAACAAGAAGCTTTAGCTAAATCGAAATAGATTCTAGATGGTTCTGGAACTTATGACACCTTCTTGTGCTATTTACATGAGCTTAATTGAAAGGAAGTTTTTTGCTACCGTCTGGTGGAGCAAGGGACTGAGTATACACGCTCTTTTGGAGAAGAGACAGGAGAATATTAAAGAAGATGGCAGAAACGATTTTAAGCTCTTATGACAAGAGGGGTTACAGCACTAGCTATGTTGATAAACGATTAGTAGGCTCTAGTACTAGCAACGCCACTGTAGTGATCCTTTAGAAAGGAACTTCTCCATACACAACTCTGCCACTCAAACATGCACATTATCTTACAGTCTAGAGTATAGAATGCCACTCTAAGGACTCAAGGACATACCAAAAGAGAAACAGACCTTTATTACCAAAAACTTTCCAAGAAAACAGATATTGAAACATATATTGTTTTTTGCTTTCTGAGGTAATTTACAATCACTTTCCTCTTTTAAAAACTTCTGTTGAACTACCTTAGACTTATAGAAGAGTTACGAAGATAGTACAGAGTTCTCCAACACTCTTCACTCAGCTTCTACTAAAGTTAGCATCTTACACAACCATGGTGCATTTACCAAAACTAAGAAATTAACCTTGAAATTAACATTAACATTAAATTCTGAGTTTAAGAGTTTTAACTAAACTATCGACTTCATTTGGATTTCATTCATTTTTTTCTACTAATGTACTTTTTTAGTTTTGGAATCCAATCCCAGATACTAATTTAGTTGTGGTCTCCTCTAATCTGTGACAGTTTCTCAGTTTTCCTTTGACTTTGATGACCTGGACACTGTTGAAGAATACTGAACAGATTTTTTTTTTAGAATGACACTCAATTGAAATTTGCTTTCTCATTTTTAGCTTAGGATTATGGATTTTAGGGTAGAATACCACAGAGATATTATGTTGTTGGCACATCATATCAGTGGATAAATGATGTTGATATGTATTGCTAGTGATATAAAACTTGATCACTTGGTTAAGGTGGTATCCTGCAGGTTTCTCTACAAAGTTACTATTTTTCCCTGCCCGTATGCTCTTCATTAGAGGCAAAGCACTATCCCAGCTCACCCTCAAGCAGAGGGAAAATAATCCATCCCCCGAGGAATGTTTCAATATTTGTTGAAGCTAACATGGCAACTAATAAATATTTGGGGTGAGATACTCTGAGACTATATAAATATTGTGTTTCTCCTTTAAGAGCTACTCATAAATTTAAGCAGTCATCAGTGGATCTTCAGTGCGGCATTATTTCTTTTCATTTTATATTGAAAGTTTTAAACTATGAATTTAATTTATTTAATAGATATCAGACTATTGATAATATACATTTCATTTTGTGTAAGCGTTCGTAGTTTGTACAAATATGTTCATAGCAGCACAGTTCACAATAGCCCCATCTAGAAAAAAACTCAAATATCCATCACTGGTACAATGGCTATATAAATTATGGTATAATTATAGGAAGAAATTCTATATGCCAGTGAGAACAAATATGCCATTGCCATAAGGAGCAACATGTCTGAATCTTTCAAACATAATATTGAACAAAAGAAGGCAGACATAGAAGAGTGTATCTGTGTTTTTCTATTTATATAAGTGTAAAAACAGACAAGTCTGATTTATGCTGTTAAACATTAGGACATTATTTCTCTGGAGAAGAACAGTAACTGGGAAGGGCCACATGCAATGCTTCTGGAGTCTGGAAACATATTATTTCTTAATCTGTTTCCTGGTTACAGAAATGTAGTCAATTTTGAAAATTTATTGAATTATACACTTTTACTTGGGGGACTATCCTCTATGTAGTGTATATTTTAATAAATGTAAAAGATTGTGTTAAAAAGGCTGTTTCTCTATTGATGTGCTATAACTCTCAAGTATTCCAAAAAGTCACTGAATAAAAGTTGAACAAATTTGAATGCCTGCAAGTATCAGCGATAATCATAAATGTAATTCATTGTGCACACTGGAGAAGGCAAGGGAAAATCATTTGTAAAGGACTCTCAGAAATCAATTCTTTCCCACCATATTAAATGTCCAGAAATTCAGAGCCATACTATAACAGCATTTTCTTATCTAGCAATCTAAACATTCTATCAAACTATTTTAACTAATAACTGAAACAAGTTTGAGATAATCATGTTTTAGGGAACCTGGGAAGACTCCTAATAATAACCACTGCTTTCCTAGCTAACTCTAGTAATGTGTTCGTATTAGTCTAAAGTTTTATGCAAAGATATGAAATTAATTGCTTTCTTTCTTATCTTCTCAGTTTGTATTTTACAGAATCCGGTGACTCACCCTACCCACATTTTTGGTATATGTTTTGCTCCCAATTCTAGTTTCCTGATACTAATTCTATTCTCCATTATTATTTAACGATTTTCAATCATAGTTTTATAATTTATAATTACAGTTGCAAATTATTTTAGTTCTCTGAGATTTAATTCATTTGGTCTGGAAACTTGAATTCGTCTAAAGATACTAAGTAATTTCTCATTCTCTTTTGTTTTTTAGGTCATTAATCATCATATTTATTCTACCTCATCCGATTATGAAAAACTTTTCCTGGATTGAGTAAAGAGCAGGTAAAGTTGAACAATGTGTTGCTTGCTCTAGTATTTATTAACATGACACCAGCTGTTCTTAAACAGCAGACTTCCTACTTTATCTTGTTCTATTTAGAAATTAAAGAGTATTGTATTTTCTTAATTACTCTTGGCATAAAAGCACAAATTCATTCCAGTTTTTTGTCTTTTATTAATTTTTTATCATTTTATGTTATCCTTTTGCATCTTCCGTATATGTTGCTTTTATTTCTAATATAGCTCAAGGTAATCATAAAATTATCTGTAAGAGGCAATATTGTTTGTAGAGAGAGAAGTGTTTTTTCAAGAACAATAGAGTTATAAGACTTAACTTTGCTACTCAATGACCTTAATTCAATCACTTAATTTCTGTGAAAAGTGCTTAATCTATAAATGGCAAAAAAAAAAAAACTACTTCAGAATTGCCTAATAATAAAATGTATATGTAACCTAAACTGTCATACATTATATATACTGGAATAGTATATAATATATACATGTGTATATACATAGTATATGTATATACTTATTGATATATTAATAAGTTGAACTTATGTTATTTATGTTTCCCCTTCATACTCGTATATTGGTAGTCATTTATTTTTGTTCATTTTTTCCCTTTCACACTATTATGTTGGTAGTCATTTTTTTTCTTTCAGAGGCCATGCTTTCTGAAATATTTTTAAATATCTTTGACTAGCATCTATAATGTAGTGCTCTTATACTCAGCCTTCCATTCTTAGATTATTATAAACTCTGAGATGACATGGTCACTTTCTCCTTGGGTGTCTGTCACTTCTGCTTTACCAAGCAGTTCTTCCTTGTTAGTCAAAATTAATTCCAGAGTAGCAGTTCTCCTCATTGCCTTTTTAGGCCCTCCTGAGAGCTGAGATTGTCAGGAAGGCAAGTTCAGAGTTTATTAGATTTTTCTTTTAGAGACTTCAAACAGTCATCCAGATATGTGAGACTCCTCTTGTCACTCACTACTATCTTCTGGGCACAGGATAAATCTATGTACTCCATTGTGAATATGCCTTTCAGAGCAGATGCCCCACAGTTCAAGCAGCCTAGTGTCTACTTCCAACATTGCAGTTGTTGATATTCTCTTCTTTCATACTGTCCAAATCTTCTCCTCTAAGATAAAGCTCAAGATGTTGAAGTTTTATTGACACATTTATTTTCTTGATATTGCCCTCTAATTCTAGTAAGTTGTTTCTTTTCAACATTTTAGGATACCACACAGATACTACCTAACCAAATTTATGTAAGTTCAGGAGAGTACATTTTTTTTTTGCTAAGGAATTTACAAATATGTTATTGTTTCCAGTTACTTTATTACCCACACTCTGTCCACATCTATGGAAACTTTTGAGTCTAAATCTCCTTCTGTATTATTTAATTTTCAGTACTTCTGATAAGTTGTGATGCTGCTGTTGGTTCTTCCCTGATCATTCCTGCTCCCCTCTATCATGCCCTTTTTACAGTTATATTTCTGTACATTCTCCTCCTTCTTCAAATTTCAGTTGCTGTTTTTTTAAATAAATCTGCTGGCTTTCTACCAAACTCATTTTTTTGGGTGTGTATAAACTGCACTCCACCCCTTGCCACAGGTTTATTTTTCTGATTTCAAAAATAATGATCCAGAAATCTTACTGTGTTCCCAATTGCATGCTTTCCCCAAGTTCTTTTACTGTTTTAGAAAATGACCTCCAAGTGAAATAAAAGCAATTATCCTCTTTCACTACCATTTCTTATGCATAACTCCAAAGTTGCTACAGCAGCATTTCAGAGTATGACCAATAGATCACAAATCCTATGAGAAGCTATACTCACAAAGGTTTCTGTGCTTACAGAAGCTTCAGAAAGGCTGACTCACATATCCCTAATTTGTAGATTTCTATCCCCATAATAAAAATGCAGAGAGATCCTGCCATCAATACTAAGATAATAAAGCAGCATAACTTTGTTTAATCCAGCATTTCCAAATACTTTTGAAATTTCTTAATCATGGAATATCTAGTAGCAGCCCAAGGAGCAAATTTTAATATAATACATAAAATTTATTGAACTCTTACATATGTCAGATATTGTGCTAGGAAACAGTGTATGTGTGTATACACATACATGCACATATGTCTGTGCAAATATTTATCAAGCACTCGCTATTTGCCAGCTCTTTTTGTCACTGAGCATACAGCAGTGAAAATAATAAACAAAATTACCTGCAATTATTTTAGCAGGGAAAAGAGACAATGAGTTGAGTACACATTACATTGGTAATAAGTAAGAAGAAGGAAAAGTTATACCAGTGCAAGACCTATATTGTTTAATGATAGGTGGGGTAGGTTTCAAATTTTCAATGGGTAGACAGGGAAAAACTCACCTAGAAAGTAATTTTTGAGTAACCATCTAAGGATGGTGAAATAGATTGCATGCAGATATATTATAGACACGGTGACTTGTATGAAGAGAATTTTAGGCAAGGAGACATGAAAGTATGAAGGCCGTGAGGCAACAGTGTGCCCAGTTTATTCAATGAACAGGAAAGAAGCCCATATGGCTAAAGAAGAAAAGACAGAAAAACAGAGGATCAGAAAATAAATGTGGGGACATAACAAATGACCTTGCCTTTTATTGAATTAAAAATGGCAACCCACTGGAGGTTGTTAAGCAGAGTGACAAGATTTGACGCATTTTAACATCATCATTTTACCTGCTGCATTAAGGCCAGATAATATGCTGGCAAGAGCAGAAGCAGAGTAATGAGGAGACTTGCAGAAATACTGGCAAGAGAGGATTATGGCTTGGAGCAGAATCATATCAGTGGTTAAATTCTAGGTGTATTTTGAAGGTGAAGCTCAATGCTAGTTTTGTTTGTCTGTTGTTGTGTATACTTTGCCTTGAACACCTGGGAGAGATGAGTTGTCATTAACTGAGGTGTACACGAATACAGGAGAAGCCAATTTCCCTGGGGTAAAGGTAGAAGATATCAGGAGTACAGCTTTTAAACACGTTAATTGGCAGATGGACATACGAGCCAACATTAACTCATTTACTCCTATTAACAATTACATAAACTGGGTACTAATATCATATCCATTTCGCACTGAAAAAACTAAGACCCAAAGAGGTCAAGAAATTGACAGAAAGTGAGCCAAATGACTAAGCAAGAGCTGTGCAAAATTTGAACTCAAGGACATTTTACATCTGTGGCCCAGGTTAATGGCTATTATCTATTACTGCCAAACTAAGAGATATTGAAGGCTTTTGCATTTCAAACAGCCAAAAGAAAAATGTATCCACTGATGTGCCTGATGGTTTCTCAAAGAATTTCATGGGTTAGTTATGTGCTACAGGAAGACAGGGCACTCACCTCTCAGTTACACACATCAGAGCATTCTCAAATCTCAGAAGGAAATGGACACACCCACTGCATATCACTCTATTCTGTGCCAGTAACAGGGGCTCTGGCATTCTTTGGCATCTTTCAATCTACTTTATCACTCTGTAGCACATAGAACCTTGCATTCTGTTCAGTCTAAGTCTGTTTTATACCTCTTGTGACCATAAATTTGTACTAATCATTCTTCTACCTAGGACAGGTTTTCACCCTTCATCTTGGCTTTAATCCCTCTCTACTTTCCTGAAATATTTCTCTTTTTACCACTATTATTTGGCATCTTCTTTCCATATTGGAGTCCTTCCTGCTGCTTAATAAGTCAGAATATTTTTTAAATATAGGTTTTCTGAAATTCCTTCATATGAAGAGAGATATCAATTAGCAATTACAAAACATGTTTCACTCCATAACCTCTCAGATTTCAAGTATAACCACAGACTTTTTCTCATCTAGAACTTCTCTGGTTTTGTGCCTACTAAACAGCCTGGAGCAGAAGGAGAACACTGGAGAGAAATGGAAGTGAAGCCTAGAAAGGCAATCATGGTCACCCCATTACTGAGGACTTAGGTTGGCTGCTGAGTTTGGTTTTGATTTAACACATCAGACTGGGAGACACAATAAGCACATGAGTCACTGGGAACTGATGCTTATTTTTTCCTCTTTGCTTTACACCACTCTTAGCCTTGTCTCCACTGATGCGCAGATGAGTTACAAGAGGAAGCATTTCCCAGGCTGCAAAGCAGTCCACTTAGCTCCAGATCCTGAGTGTGTCTTGAGTTAGTTTGGTGCAGATTCCACCAGTGAGCTTTGACTTCTCAGCAATCTCTCTCTTGAGAGGCTTCCCAGAAATCTGTCCTTTCAGCTCACCACTGAATGCACTTTGAGCAACTGGCTGCCTCTCCCATAAGTACATTATTAATGGTCTCTTTTCAAAAGCAGAGATAGTGCCCTGGAAAATGCGGTATTGATTTTTCCCCTTCTTTCTCACTGTTTCAATCACTGCTCGTTTGAATGGCTTTCATTTTTAGCAACAATATGAGAATCTTTGAAGGAAAGTGGTTTATAGGATCAGCCTGAAATAAAATCACCGCTCAATTTAAGCTCTGAAAAATACTATTGATATTTTAATAGAAGTTTGGAGAACCTTTGGCGAGCTCAATAATAGCTACAAGGAGTTTATACACAGAAATCATACTTAGGGATCATTTTATTTCTTAGGCAGTATGTGTTAACAGCAAATAAAGGTTTAAACCTTCACTCACTTCCAGACTATATATATCAAGAGTCTCAAGAGTGTGGAAATGTTCAGAGTACTTCGGAAGGGGTGAAAGACTTTCTACAACTCTGATTTGTCTTTAATTGGCCCTTGTAGATAAAACCTGGGGTGGTTTCTCTTAAGCTCTCTATCTGCCTGCTGTTTGAATCAGGAAATACCAGCTCTATTACAGCTGAAAGACCTACAGACCATTCAGTTAAACAAATTTGTTGTTCAAATGAGACAAGTAAAGCCCAGGTGATGGTGTAGCTTAATGGAGATGGCAAAACCTCAAATTCCTGTCCAGGATTCTCTCTTTGTGGGCACCTGGATTCCTTCTCCCTAAATGGACCTTGTGATAGTGCTGACTTATCTCTTTCTTCATTTCCTCCCATATTCTCTAAATGCCTATAGATCTTTTCAATTCTGAATCTTCCTATGCTGCGTGAACATAGTCATTCATGAAGTAGAATAATATTACCATATGAATTGGCTGATTCCTTAGCAAAAAGAGAGTGTTACCTTCTAGGGTCATATCAAGAAGCATCTCTCCCAGGAAACTCATTCTGTGACTTCAGTCCATATTGATGTCTCTCTTTTTTGCCAATCACTATAAATAACAGAAAATGTGTATTATATAGTGTCTTCATTTCAGTGTTCTGTGTATATGCCAAGATTTTTAATGAGGTCTTTGAAATTGATATTGATTAAATGAATATTTACTATGTAGCTAGTAAGTGTGTAAGGTACCATGCTATATGTTAAGAGGGCTAAAGATAAGAATAAAATATAATTTTTCTTGAATTATTTGTGTTTGGTACAGATGCAAGTTTTAAACACATGAAGATAATTTTCACAGGAATACCTTGATGTGAAGGAAGATAGTAAAAAGAAATTCCAGAGAGGGGAGTAAAAGAGCAGAAAATGTAGGGCTGGTCAATTTAGTGGTATTAGGTAGGGTATCTGGGGAAACACGGCTGTGTTTAGTTTCAAAATGTGATTAAAGGGGATGGAATAGGATGAAAATAAAAATATTCCTAACTTTGGAGAATCAAAGCTATGTGTTTAATATATTACTCACACAGGGAAAAAGAACCTTGATTAGAATAGAGTGAAGGGTATGCATTCATTCATTCATGTAACAAATATTAATTGAGAATCTTAGCACCTAGACTAGTGCCTATATGTAAAGCACTAGTCGAGGCTCTAAGGTTAACTCTGAAATGATGGGGTTAGGAAGCTTTTACATCTAATGCCAGGCTAGCATGAATGCTACAAAAATAGAAAGCAAGAATCACATGGAGAAATGTTGGGGAAATTGTTCCAATTAAATATGGAAAGCTAAAGAGCCAGCGTAACCTAAGCACCGATTGTTATGCTAGTAATAGGAGGAGGGCACATGAAGGAACTAACGTGAAGTCCAGGTGGATAGAGGAGGAATACTGGAGTGTCAGATTTTGGTCATAGTGCTAGGGATAGGGCGTTTGGTGGAAGATCTCTCTTTTTCACTTTTTTTTTTATTAAGGATCTCCCCTTTTGCTCTTCCATAGAGTTGTTTAATTACATGGGCCTTGAGTAACAAAGGCTGCCTGACCTTCTTTGTTCCAACATTAATCCTTTTTAAATTCTTGGAGGATGCAGAAAGCCATTGCCATCAGAAACCAGGCCAACTCCCATGGGAAAGGAAGCCCCTTAGTCTCATTAGGAGTGTTCTTGCAAGTTCCACTTGGCGAAGCATCTCTCACCAGGAGCCTGCAAGGGGTGGGGGAGAGGGGATACTTACAGTAACAAATGGTGTAGGATTTGCCTGGCCTCTTCGTCTTTGTGTACATCTTTCTTGGGAACCATGAAAGAAAATAGTTCTGGCAGCTAGCCATTCTCATTCTTTTCTCAGCAGAGGGGAACCTAATATAATCCAGCTCTTAGATGCAGGGTTTCTGCTTTCTGTTTTCATGTGCTTAGCATGACCTGATGTAGGACCTAATTATCCCCCTCTCACCAGGCCCCAACAAAGAGTTTTTACACTCTAAGTAGTTCAGTCCCTAAAATGTGGACAGGTAACGAGACAACAAGTTTCCTCACAGAAATGCATTCTCTTCTGAGAAGTAAATGTCCAGTCATGAAAAGCAATATTGAGGGGTCCTCTCTCAGTGTTGTGAATGCTATAAGTATCTTTCTTCTTCCCATATGTCTATGCAGAAACACCTTATTTTCAAACATTTACTGAAAATATTAACTATGAAACTGGCTGTGGGGTATGTGGAAACTCTGTTATAATCTTGCAGCTTTTCTAAAAATCCAAAATTATTCTAAAATATAAAATTTATTAAATATAAAAAATCCTCCAGGAAGTATTTCTAACCACCTTCCATTTGTGAACTTATTTATTTCTGGAATCGGGTCCACAAAGGCTATACAGAACTGTCACTAATGACCTGAGCAATAGCATTTATTCCTATGTATCTGCTAGTTGTTTGGCTGGTTCCTTTGTCCTAAGAAGATTGAACTATGTCTGGTGCTTTCTGGCATCCCCCAAATAGCTAAGCCCAAAGAATGAGTGAAATCACTACAAACTTTTCTGCCATAGGGCATTGTTTGAACTGACAGGTAATTTGCTATGTTACTCAAACTGGAACTCTCGTGTAGTGGCATTTTTTTTTCTCCTTTAGTCCTGACTTCACATTGCATTCTTTGGCCAAAACATTGAACTCGCTCTGTTTATCTTCCTATAGTGTACAATTCATATTTTGCTTGATGAATAATACCCATAGGAAATTGCCAAAGCTAAGTTTTCTGAATATATACATGAATCTGTCATCAAACATAACACTTTTGTGATATAGAGAATTTATCTTCATAGGTCATTAAAAACATACTTAACCAGCTGCCTCAGCCATGTTGTATGCCCTGCATGTACACTCACACCCATACACAACCAACTTCCAACTTTGACAAACACTTTTACAGAAGAAAATGAACTTCAATTAATTTTTAAACTCAGTTTGGTCTACTTTGAATAACTATCATAGTGAAAATGGCCTAATAACTTGAATCATTAAAATGTTATTTATTATTAAATGGGGGGTCATCTTTTTTTTTCAATTGAATACTTTTTTCATAAATACTTGTGTAAGATGATCTATCAACATCTCAATTAATTAAAATTCTATTATGCATCAGCCCCATGAAGAATGTCTTGTTAGTCACAAGGGGGATATTGTAGTAAAAATAAACTTATCTTATCTTGGAAAATTACAGTTTAGAAGGAAATTCCAAATTTAGATATAAAAATTGAAATTGCAAGAAATTTAAGATATCAGTATGGTTAATGTTTGCTTGTCAAAAGGGAGTAACAATGATGCATCTATGTGTTCTATGCCTCAGGTATAGCTGATGCTGAGTTCTCCAAATGTAAACATAGGGAACCTTACCATTTATTTTGAAAAATAAATGAAATAAGTGAGTGTGCATCAATAATTCATGATAACATTTTTACAATAATAATTTTAGGCATCCAATACCCCAAATATGTAGCAAGTAACTCAGTATCATAGTAGCAACAGGAGGAAGCCAAATTAAAGTGTCTTCTCAGTGAAGAATAGATACCTGGATTTATAGATTATTAATCTATATTTTTTTCTATGAGCCTTTACAGTCCAGAATCATTCAAATGGATCCAACTCAAGTAAAACATTTAATTGAATCCCCCATCTAAACAATGCTGTCTTTGGTCAGTTGTCCTGGGAGTCAGATTCTAAGACTCTGAGTTTAGAGTACCAGAAAGGTTATTGGGGTCTGTTACTGACAGCATCATGACTGGGCAGACGGACCAACTCAACTGGAATGCAAGAACAACAGGGGCTTCAGCCAATCTAATGGGTTTTCTGATTCTAGGATAGCCCTTCAGAGATGTCCCAGTAGAGGCATGGGAGCTGGACCCTTGTACCCTCAGATCAACCAATTATTGGATGTGGATTTTCCCAGGATGGGGGAATAATCTTGGCAGAGATAATTTCCATCAACTAGGGATAACTCCTGGTGTGGGTTTCAGCTATGTCAGTCTGAAGCAAACACTCGTACCACTGGATGGCACACACAACAAAAGTTTTCTTCTAGGTGTTTAAGGAATAAAAAGTTACTATGATAATCAGCCAGGTTCTCATCCTCTAGAAGCTGTTAGTCTACTTTGGGAAATAAGGACAGTTGGGTAAACAAAAACCTGTAACTGAAAAATTTAGTAAGTAATATCACCCAAAAATAAATAAAACACTGTGGGTGTACAGAGTAGGAAACTATACAGTGACAACCAAGACCCATGACTGTTGTTTCACAAATAACAGGAAATTCCTAATATTTATTATGAACTACAATGTCCAGGGAAACTGAAGTTGAGTCAAAATTGAGAACAATTCACCATCACTAGTTTGTTAAGGCAGTGGTTCAGAAAAGCCCCATCTTATAGAAGCTGGGTATTATCCAAATCATTGACAGTCTGAAGCACATATTCCAAGTAAAATATGCTAATCAGAAATTGAACCCTCTTTCTTGCTCTTTCGAAAGAGAGGGGCTTTAAAGCCAGCCCAGAATGGAAACAAATTCATATTCTACACACCTACAAGCTGGGAAGTCTTGATTGAGCAATGAACATCTCTAAAACAACACTTTTCTTAACTGAAAGTTAAGCTTACTAATACTTATGTTCTAGGGATAAGCATTACATAAAATGAAACTGGGTCCCAGCAAATGTCAGACTAACATGGACCCACTCTCACTACAAACACATAGGAAGGAAACAAACAATAATACATTTGAGCTTAAAAGAGTTGAAATTATTAAGTGCCAGAAATAGAAAAATTAAAGCCAAAGCATGCCTTAAAAATGGAAACTTATAATTTAATATTCACAGCAAAACAGAAAATGAAGTTTTGGACTAGGGAAGGTAAAGATGTCCCTAAAACATCTGCATAAGTTGAGATCATGGAAGCAGTGCCCCTTCGAAGAAAAGAAGATTAGAGAATCTAATTATACTAGAAAATCATTGTCTAAGGCAAGGCAGTAAGAAAGCATAAAGTCTCTGCCTAGAGCTCTAGGTAGGAAAAAAAAATATCTCCCAAAAGGCAAGAAATCTCCAAGCCTAAATCTCTACTCTCATCATGAAGGTATTCCAAAACTGACATGTTAATGTTACGACTGGCACCAAAAAAAAAAAAAAAAAAAAAAAAAACAACCAAAATTGTTGAAAACCCTGGCATTTCCAGAAGAAACTAACCAAAAATCTCTCTGCAGCACTGTTGCCATAATCTGGTATAAGCATGGTCACAAATCTCTACTACTAAGGCAAAATAATCTATCAAAGAAATTTAAAAACCGCATGAGGAAATAATCAACTGTGTATTAGTCAAGATAATGTAGGTTAACAAACCAACACCAAAATTCAATCCAAAAATAATCTAAAACAGACCAAAAAGAAAAAATATATTTTAAAAAATCAAATTTAAAACACATGTTAAATGGTAGATATAAAGCCAACTCTGTCAGTAATTACGTTTGTATAAATCAATTGAATATTTCAATCAAATACTGAATTTTTAAAACTGTGCTGTTTACAAAAATTAAATATAATGACAGAAAATTTAGATGAGAAATGTTAAGAAAATACGTAACACTCAAATATTAACAACTAATATAAAAGTGGGTTCTAATACAAGAAGTGTTAGTAGTGATAAAGAGGGAGATGTTTCAGTACCCAAACAATCAATGTTCTAGGAAGACGTGGACATTTTTTATCTGTAGCAACTCATTAAGAGGATTTAAAGTACATATACCTAAAATTGAGAGAGTAAACAGACAAAAGGATAATCCTAGGGAAGAATTTAACATATATTCTAAACTATTTAAAAAAATAGGATAAAAGAGGATTAATTAATATAGTTGGTCTTATAGACATGTAAAAAAGACCAACATAACAAAAACAGACCATATTCTTTTCACACATGCATACAATATGTACCATAGTCAACCACTTGCGGCACCATAAGAAAGTCTCAGAAAATGTTAAAAGATTTAAATCACTTAGAGAATGTCTGCACAGGAACTAAGCTTTAAATCAATGACAAAGAAACTTTCCAACTATCTAAAAATTAATAACAATCAAAAAGAGCTGAATGTTGTTGGTTTTTCAAAATGATTAAAAACAACTATCAAGACTGATCAAGGAAAAAAAAACTTCAAGACTGATCAAGAATATATATATATATATATATTCTGTCTTTCTCTGTATATATATGAATATATATAGTATATATGCAGACTGTATATAATTTGAACTCAACATTAATATACACATATATATCTAAAAATTAACAATAGTCATTTATAAACATATACATATATATAAAAGGTTACAGTTCAAATGGTGTATATTCTATATATATATAGAGAGAGAGAGACTAAAAAAAGGTAACAACTAATTCTATACAGTTTAAATATACGAGGTTACTATTAACACCTTTATGCCAATAAATTTGACAGTTTGGATTAAATCAATAATTTTCTCAATGAATTAACCACTTAAAGAGACAGGAAATACAAAAAAAAAATTTAATAACCCAATATCTATCCATGAAACTAAAACCACTGATGAGAATGTAAATTAGTGCAGCCACTATGGAAAACAGTATGAGGTTTCTCAAAAGCTTAAAAATAGAACCACCATATGACTCAGCAGTCACACTTCTGAATATATATACACAAAATAATTGAAATTAGAGTCTGAAAGAGATAGTAGTACAAGCATGTTCATTACAGGATTATTCACAATAGACAAAATATTAGAAACAATATTGTTGCATGAATGGATAAAGAAAATGTGATATATACACACAATAAAATATTAGCCTTAAAAAATGGGAAATTCTGTCATATGCAACAAATGGATAAACTGGGAAAATATGGTGAGCAAAATCAGTCACAGAAAGATGGATACTGGTGAGTTAACTCATATGAAGTATCAAAAATAAACAAATTCATAGAAACAGAGAGTGGAAAGGTGGTTGTCAGGGGCTGGGAATGGGAGAATGGGGAGCTGCTCTTCAAGTGGTATAAAGTTATACAACATGAATAAGTTCTAGAGATCTACTGAACAACAGTGCACCTATGTTTAGCAATGCTGTATTGTTAAGAAAGTAGATCTCATGTTAAATGTTTTTACTACAATTTTTAAAAAATATGTAGGTATTTATGTATGAAATTTATATTTCCAAGTTGAATATTAAACTTCAATGAAATGTATTTTTAAAAATACAGAAATATAAAAGAAAGTAAAATCATTATGTAAAACTTTCAAAGATCTCAGGCCAAGATAACTTTAATGGTCAATTTTTTCAAATGTTTTAGACAAAAATAATACTCTTATTACATAACACTTACCAGAGAAGAGGGAAAAACATCCCAGCTCTTTTTACGAAACAAACATATCCTAGATACCAAAACTAGACAAGATAACTAAAAGAAAATAATGTAATAGTCTAACATAATCATAGATTTAAAATCCTAAAGATAATATTAAAAAACACAAATTCAGAATGATATTAATTAGATATTACATCATCATCATCAATTCAGGTTTTTTCAAAAAATGTTGGGATATTTTAGCATTCAAAAGTTAAAGTTATTCACTGTAATCACAGCTACTTGGGAGGTTGAGGCAGGAGAATCGCTTGAAGCCAGGAGGTGGAAGCTGCAGTAAGCCAAGATCATGCCATTGCACTCCAACCTGGGCAACAACAGCAAAACTCCATCTCCAAAAATAAACAAACAAGAAAAAAAGGGAGGGTCCAAGATGGCCGAAAAGGAACAGTGCCAGTCTATGGCTCCCAGGGTGAGTGCAGAAGATGGGTGATTTCTGCATTTCCAACTGAGGTACTGTGTTCATCTCACTGGGGCTTGTCGGACAGTGGGTGCAGCCCACGGAGTGTGAGCCAAAGCAGGGTGGGGCATCGCCTCACCCAGGAAATGCAAGGAATTGGAGAATTCCCTTTCCTAGCCAAGGGAAGCCATGACAGATGGTACCTGGAAAATCGGGACACTCTTACCCTAATACTACACTTTTCCAATGGTCTTAGCAAACAGCACACCAGGAGATTATATCCCATGCCTGGCTCGGAGGGTCCCATGCCCACGGAGCCTCTCTCACTGCTAGCACAGCAGTCTGAGATCCAACTGCAAGGCAGCAGTGAGGCTGGGGGAGGGGCATCTGCCATTGCTGAGGCTTGAGTAGGTAAACAAAGTAGCTGGGAAGCTTGAACTGGGTGGAGCCCACCACAGCTCAAGGAGGCCTGCCTGCCTCTGTAGACTCCACCTCTGGGGGCAGGGAATAGCTGAACAAAAAGCAGCAGAAACTTCTGCAGACTTAAACGTCCCTGTCTGACAGCTTTGAACAGAGTAGTGGTTTTTCCAGCAGGGAGTTTGAGATCTGAGAATGGACAGACTGCTTCCTCAAGTGGGTCCCTGGCCCTCGAGTAGCCTAACTGGGAGACATCTCCCAGAAGGGGCTGACTGACACCTCATACAGCCCCTCTGAGACGAAGCTTCCAGAGGAAGGATCAGGGAGCAACAACTGCCATTCTGCAATATTTGCTGTTCTGCAGCCTCTGCTGGTGATATCCAGGCAAACAGGGTCTGGAGTGGACCTCCAGCAAGCTCCAACTGACCTGCAGCTGAGGGTCCTGACTGTTAGAAGGAAAACTAACAAAAAAGAAAGGACATCCACACCAAAACTCCATCTGTACGTCACCATCATCAAAGATCAAAGGTAGATAAAAACCACAAAGAAGGGGAGAGACCAGAGCAGAAAAGCTGAAAATTCTAAAAATCAGAGTGCCTCTTCTCCTCCAAAGGAATGCAGCTCCTTGCCAGCAATGAAACAAAGCTGGATGGAGAATGAATTTGACGAGTTGAGAGAAGAAGA
The DNA here is from genome assembly GCF_029289425.2 of Pan paniscus. Classification (NCBI taxonomy): domain Eukaryota; kingdom Metazoa; phylum Chordata; class Mammalia; order Primates; family Hominidae; genus Pan; species Pan paniscus. The sequence continues at coordinate 61,716,147 of NC_073266.2, forward strand.
ATTGAGATGATCGGTAATAACAAACTTCTCCAAGGTAAAGGAGGATGTTAGAACCCATCGCAAAGAAGCTAAGAACATTGAAAAAAGATTAGATGAATGGCTAACTAGAATAAACAGCAAGAGAAGACCTTAAATAACCTGATGGAGCTGAAAACCATGGCATAAGAACTACATGACGCATACACAAGCTTCAGTAGCTGATTCCATCAAGTGGAAGAAAGGGTATCAGTGATTGAAGATCAAGTGAATGAAATGAATCAAGAAGAGAAGTTTAGAGAAAAGAGTAAAAAGAAACAAAGCCTCAAAGAAATGTGGGACTATGTGAAAAGACGAAATCTAAGTCTGATTGGTGTACCTGAAAGAGACAGGGAGAATGGAACCAGGTTGGAAAACAGACTTCAGGATATTATCCAGGAGAACTTCCCCAAGCTAGCAAGCAGGCCAACATTCAAATTCAGGAAATACAGAGAATGCCACAAAGATACTCCTCGAGAAGAGCAACTCCAAGACACATAATTGTCAGATTTACCAAAGTTGAAATGAAGGAAAAAACATTAAGGGCAGCCAGACGGAAAGGTCGGGTTATACACAAAGGGAAGCCCATCAGACTAACTGGATCTCTTGGCAGAAACACTACAAGCTAGAAGAGAGTGGAGGCCAATATTCAATATTCTTAAAGAAAAGAATTTTCAACCCAGAATTTCATGTCCAGCCAAACTAAGCTTCAGAAGTGAAGGAGAAATAAAATCCTTTACAGACAAGGAAATGCTGAGAAATTTTGTCACCGCCAGGCCTGCCCTACAAGAGCTCCTCAAAAAAGCACTAAACATGGAAAGGAACAACCAGTACCAGCCACTGCAAAAACATGCCAAATTGTAAAGAACATCAATGCTATGAAGAAACTGCATCAACTAGCAAGCAAAATAACCAGCTAACATCATGATAGGATCAGATTCACACATAACAAGATTAACCTTAAAAGTAAATGGGCTAAATGCTCCAATTAAAAGACACAGATGGGCAAATTGGATAGTCAAGACCCTTCAGTGTGCTGTATTACGGAGACCCATCTCACGTGCAGAGACACATGTAGGCTCAAAATAAAGGGATGGAGGAAGATCTACCAAGCAAATGGAAAACAAAAACAGGCAGAGGTGGCAATCCTAGTCTCTGACAAAACAGACTTTAAACCAACAAAGATCAAAAGAGGCAAAGAAGGCCATTATATAATGGTAAAGGGATCAATTCAGCAAGAACAGCTAACTACCTAAATATATATGCATCCAATACAGGAGTACCCAGATTCATAAAGCAAGTCCTTAGAGACCTACAAAGAGACTTAGACTCCCACACAATAATAATGGGAGATTTTAACACCCCACTCTCAACGTTAGACAGAACAATGAGAGAGAAAGTTAACAAGGATATCCAGGAATTAAACTCAGCTCTGCACCAAGAAGACCTAATAGACATCTACAGAACTCTCCACCCCAAACCAACAGAATATACATTCTTCTCAGCACCACATCACACTTATTCCAAAATTGACTACATAGTTGGAAGTAAAGCACTCCTCAGCAAATGTAAAAGAACAGAAATTATAACAAACTGTCTCTCAGACCACAGTGCAATCAAACTAGATGCAGGATTAACAAACCCACTCAAAACCACTCAGCTACATGGAAACTGAACAACCTGCTCCTGAGTGACTACAGGGTACATAACGAAATGAAGGCAGAAATAAAGATGTTCTTTGAAACCAATGAGAACAAAGACACAACATACCAGAATCTGTGGGACACATTAAAAGCAGTGTGTAGAGAGAAACTTATAGTACTAAATGCCCACAAGAGAAAGCAGGAAAGATCTAAAATTGACACAGTAACATCACAATTAAAAGAACTAGAGAAACAAGAGCAAACACATTCAAAAGCTAGCAGAAGGCAAGGAATAACTAAGATCAGAGCAGAACTGAAGGAGATAGTGACACAAAAAAAACCCTTCAAAAAGTCAAACCAGGAGCTGGTTTTTAGAAAAGATCGACAAAATTGATAGACTGCTAGCAAGACTAATAAAGAAGAAAAGAGAGAAGAATCAAATAGATGCAATAAAAAATGATAAAGGGGATATCACCACCAATCCCAAAAAATGCAAACTACCGTCAGAGAATACTATGAACACCTCTACGCAAATAAACTAGAAAATCTAGAAGAAATGGATAAATTCCTGGACACATACACCCTCCCAAGACTAAACCAGGGAGAAGATGAATCCATGAATAAACCAATAAAAGGCTCTGAAATTGAAATTGAGGCATAATTAATAGCATACCAACCAAAAAATCCAGGACCAGACAGATTCACAGCCAAATTCTACCAGAGGTACAAAGAGGAGATGGTACCATACCTTCTGAAACTGTTCTAATCAATAGAAAAGGAGGGAATCTTGCCTAACTCATTTTTTGAGGCGAGCATCAACCTGATACCCAAGCCTGGCAGAGACACAACAAAAAAAAGAGAATTTTAGACCAATATCCATGATGATCATCGATGCAAAAATCCTCAATAAAATACTGGCAAACAGAATCCAGCAGCACATCAAAAAGCTTATCCACCATGATCAAGTGGGCTTCATCTTTGGGATGCAAGGCTGGTTCAACATACACAAATCAATAAATGTAATCCATCATATAAACAGAACCAAAGACAAAAACCACATGATTATCTCAATAGATGCAGAAAAGGCCTTTGACAAAATTCAACAGCCCTTCATGCTAAAAATTCTCAATAAACTAGGTATTGATGGGACATATCTCCAAATAATAAGAGCTATTTATGACAAACCCACAGCCAATATCATACTGAATGGGCAAAACCTGGAAGCATTCCCTTTGAAAACTGGAATAAGACAGGGATGCCCTCTCTCACCACTCCTATTCAATATAGTTTGGAAATTCTGGCCAGGGCAATCAGGCAGGAGAAAGAAATAAAGGGTATTCAATTAGGAAAAGAGGAAGTCAAATTGTACCTGTTTGCAGAAGACATGATTGTATATTTAGAAAACTCCATCTCAGCCCAAATCTCCTTAAGCTGATAAGCAACTTCACCAAAGTCTCAGGATACAAAATCAATGTGCAAAAATCACAAGCATTCCTATACACCAATAACAGACAAACAGAGAGCCAAATCATGAGTGAACTTCCATTCACAATTGCTTCAAAGAGAATAAAATACCTAGGAATCTAACTTATAAGGGATGTGAAGGACCTCTTCAAGGAGAACTACAAACCACTGCTCAATGAAATAAAAGAGGACACAAACAAATGGAAGAACATTCCATGCTCATGGATAGGAAGAATCAATATCATGAAAATGGCCATACTGCCCCAGGTAATTTATAGATTCAATGCCATCCCCATCAAGCTACCAATGACTTTCTTCACAGAACTGGAAAAAAACTACTTTAAAGTTCATATGGAACCAAAAAAGAGCCTGCATTGCCAAGACAATCCTAAGCAAAAAGAACAAAGCTGGAGTCATCATGCTACCTGACTTCAAACTATACTACAAGGCTACAGTAACCATAACAGCATGGTACTGGTACCAAAACAGAGATATAGACCAATGGAATAGAACAGAGCCCTCAGAAATAATACCACACATCTACAACCATCTGAACTTTGACAAACCTGACAAAAAGAAGAAATGAGGAAAGGATTCCCTATTTGATAAATGGTGCTGGGAAAACTGGCCAGCCATATGTAGAAAGCTGAAACTGGATCCCTTCCTTACATCTTATAGAAAAATCAATTCAAGATGGATTAAAGACTTACATGTTAGACCTAAAACCATAAAAACCCTAGAAGAAAACCTAGGCAACACCATTCAGGACATAGGCATGGGCAAGGACTTCATGACTGAAACACCAAAGGTAATGGCAACAAAAGCCAAAATTGACAAATGGGATCTAATTGAACTAAAGAGCTTCTGCACAGAAAAAAAAAAAAAAAACTACCGTCAGAGTGAACAGGCAACCTACAGAATGGGAGAAAATGTTTGCAATCTACCCATCTGACAAAGGGCTAATATCCAGAATCTACAAAGAACTTGAACAAATTTACAAGAAAAAATCAACCCCATCAAAAAGTGGGCGAAGGACATGAACAGACACTTCTCAAAAGAAGACATTTATGCAGCCAACAGACAGATGAAAAACTCCTCATCATCACTGACCATCAGAGAAATGCAAATCAAAACCGCAATGAGATACCATCTCACACCAGTTAGAATTGTGATCATTAAAATGTCAGGAAACCACAGGTGCTGGAGAGGATGTGGAGAAATAGGAACACTTTTACACTGTTGGTGGGACTGTAAACTAGTTCAACCATTGTGGAAGAAAGTGTGGTGATTTCTCAAGGATCTAGAACTAGAAATACCATTTGACCCAGCCATCCCATTACTGGGTATATACCCAAAGGATTATAAATCATGCTGCTGTAAAGACACATGCACACGTATGTTTACTGCCGCACTATTCACAATAGCGAAGACTTGGAACCAACTAAAATTTCCATCAATGATAGATTGGATTAAGAAAATGTGGCACACAAACACCATGGAATACTATGCAGCCATAAAAAATGATGAGTTCATGTCCTTTGTAGGGACATGGGTGAAGCTGCAAACCGTCATTCTCAGCAAACTATTGCAAGGACAAAAACCCAAACACTGCATGTTCTCACTCATAGGTAGGAATTGAACAATGAGAACACTTGGACACAGGGTGGGGAACATCACACATGGGGGCCTGTCATGGGGTGGGCGGAGGTGGTCAGGGATAGCATTAGGAGATATACCTAATGTAAATGACGAGTTACTGGGTACAGCACACCAACATGGCACATGTATACATATGTAAGTGACCTGCACGTTGTGCACATGTACCCTAGAACTTAAAATATTTAAAAAAGTTAAAGTTATTCACACATTAATAAAAAAAGAATAATTATATGAGTATCTCTATAGAGTCAATAAAAAGTTATTTAGCTAAATACCTATTCATGATTTTTAAAAAATTTCAGCAAACTAAAAATTTAAGAAATTTAATTAGCTGATGAAAAATATTTATAAAATCTACCAGAGACATCATATTTATTTATTTTTACGTTCAGGAGGGTACATGTTCAGGTTTGTTACATGAATATATTACATAAAGGTGAGGCTCGAGCCTCTAGTATACTCATCACTCAAACAGTGAACATTGTATCCAATTGATAATCGTTTTAACTCTCACCCTCTTTTCCATCCTCTCTACTTCTGGAGTCCCCAGTACCTATTATTTCCATCTTTATGTCTGTATGTAACTACTATTCAGCTCCCAGTTATAAGTGAGAATATACTGTATTTGATTTTCTGTTTCTGAGTAATTTTTCATAGGATAATGGCCACCAGCTCCTTCATGTTGCAGCAAAGGACACGATTCCTTACTTTTTTATGTCTACAGAGTATTCCATGATATCTATATATATATATATATATATTTTTTTTGAGACAGAGTTTCACTCTTGTTGCCCAGGCTGGAGTGCAATGGTGCAATCTCAGCTCACCACAACCTCCACCTCCCAGGTTCAAGTGATTCTCCTGCCTTATCCTCCCTAGGAGCTGGGATTACAGGCATGTGCCACCATGCCCGGCTAATTTTGTATTTCTTAGTAGAGACGGGGTTTCTCCATGTTGGCCAGGCTAGTCTCAAACTCCCGACCTCAGGTGATCTGCCCGCCTCGGCCTCTCAAAATGCTGGGATTACAGGCATGAGCCACCGCGCCCAGCGAATATCTATGTATCTATATACATAGATATATAGATATACATATATACCTGTATATATCTATATATCTATATATACCTATGTCTATCTATCTATACACCACATTTTCCTGATTGAATCAATTGTTGATGGCCACTTAAGTTGATTCCATGACTTTTCTATTGTGCAAAGTGCTGTGATAAACATTTAAGTGCAGGCAACTTTTTAATATACTGATTTCTTTTCCTTTGGATAGACGCCCAGTAGTGAGATTGCTGGGTAGAATAGTAATTCTATCTTTAGTTCCTTGAGAAATCTCCATATTGTTTTCAACAGAGGTTGTAATAATTTATGTACTCACCTACAGTGTCAAGGGTTCCCTTTGGTCTGTGTCAACATGAACCTCAGTTGATTTTTGACTTTTTACTAATAACCATTCTGACTGGCATAAGATGATTTCTCATTGTAGTTTTCATTTGTATTTCTATGATGATTAGTGATATTGAACATTTTTTTGTTTTTTGACCCCTTGTATTCTTTTGAGAAGTGCCTGTTTATGTCATTTGCCCACTTTTTAAAGGGATTGTTTATTTTTTTCTTGTTGAGTTATTTGAGTTAATTGTAGATTCCAAATATTCTTTTTCAGAAACATAATTTGCAAATATTTTCTCCCATTCTGTAGGTTGTCTCTTTACTCTATTGATTCTTTTGCTGTGCAGAAGCTTTGTAGTTTAATTAAGCCCATTTTCCTATTTTTATTTTAGTTGCATTTGTTTTGGGGGTCTTGGTTATAAATTCTTAGCTTAGGCCAATATCCAGAAAAGTTTTTTTATAGGGTTTTTTCTAGGACTTCAATACTTTCAGGTATTACATTTAAGTCTTTAATCCATCTTGAGTTGATTTTCCTGTGTGGCAAGAGATAGGGGTTCAGATTCACTCTTTTGCATTATTGTATATAGCTAGCCAATTTCCCCAGCATCATTTACTGAATAGGGTGTCCTTTTCCCATTGTTTATTTTTTCCAAATTTGTCAGATCAGTTGGTTTTAGGTATGTGACTTTATTTCTACGTTCTCTACTCTGTTCCATTGATTTATGTGTCTATTTTTGTACTGGTACTACGCTGTTTTAGTTACTACAGCTTTGTAGCATAATTTGAAGTTAAGTAACGTGATGCATTTGGCTTTCTTATTTTTGCTTAGAATTAATTGTAATATTCAGGCTCTTTTTTCAATCAATATGAAATTTGGAATTATTTTTTCTAATTCTGTGAAGAAGAATGACATTGGTAATTTTATTGAAATTGTGTTGAATCTGTAGATTGCTTCAGGCAGTATGGTCATTTTAATTATATGAATGCTTCCAATATATGAGCATGAGATTTTCTTTTATTTTTTGTGTCATCTATTTCTTTCATCAGTATTTTGTAGTTCTTGTAGAGGACTTTTATCTAATTGGTTAAATGTATTCCTGGGCATTTTAATCTTTTTATGGCTATTGTAAAGAGGATTGAGTTCTTGATTTGGTTTTCAGCGTAAATATTATTGGTGTATAGAAATGCTAGCTATTTTTATACGTTGATTTTCTATCCTGAAACTTTGCTGAAATTGTTTATCAAGTCTAGCAGTCTGTTGGAAGGGTTTTTAGAATTTTTTAGGGATAAGATTATGTGATCAGCAAACAGAGATAATTTGACTTCCTCTTTCCCAATTTGGATGCCCTTTATTTATTTATCTTGCATGATTGCTCTGGCTGACTTTTAATACTGTGTTGAATAGGAGTAGTGAAAGTAGATATCCTTGTCTTGTTTCAGTTCTCAGGGGGAATGCTTTCAACTTTTCCCCTTTCCATATGATCTTAGTTGTGAGTTTGTGATATATGGCTCTTATTACTTTGAGGTATGTTCCTTCAATGCATAGTTTGTAAAGGGGTTTTATCATGAAGTGATGTTAGATTTTATTGAATGATTTTTCTGCATCTATCAAAACTATCATATGGTTTTTGCTTTTAATTCTTTTTTGTGATGACTCACATTTATTGATTTGCAAAAATTGAAACATCCTTGCATCCCTGGAATAAAATCTACTTGGTTACAATGAATTATCTTTTTGGTGTGCTGTTGGATTTGGTTTGCTAGTATTCTTTCAAAGATTTTTGCATCTATGTTCATCAGGAATATTGGCTTGTAAGATTTTGTTGTTGTTATGTCCTTGCCTGATTTTGGTATTCTGATAATAATGGTTTCATAGAATGAGTTAGGGAGAAATTGCTTCTCCTCAGTTTTTTAGAATAGTTTCAATAAGATTGGTACCATCTCTTCTTTGTACATTTAGTAAAATACAGCTGTGACTCAGTCTTGCCATGAGCTTATTTTTGTTTAAAAATGTTTTATTACTGATTCAATTTCATTACTCATTATTGTTTGTTCAGGATTTCTATTTCTTCCTTGTTCAATCTTGGGAAATTGTATGTTCCAGGAATTTATCCACTTCCTCTGGGTTTTCTAGTTTGTGCACACAGAAATGTTCACGGTAATCTCAAAAAATCTTTGGTATTTCAGTAATATCTGTTGTAATGTCACTTTTTTTCTTTCCTGATTATGCCTGTTTGAATCTTCTTTTTTCTTGTTGAAACTAGCTGGTAGCCTCTCAATCTTGTTTATCCTTTCAAAAACAAAATTTGGGGCTTTTGATTATTTGTATAGATTTTTTGGCCTCAATCTCACTTAGTTATGCTTTAATCTTTGCTGTTTCTTCTATTCTGCCAGATTTAGGTTTGAAAATTTCTTGCATTTCTAGTTTCTTTTGATGTGATTTTAGGTTGTTAATTCAATTTTTTTTTTATCTTTTTGATGTAGGCATTTAACACTATGAACTTTCCTCAGTACTACTTTTTCTTTATCCCAGAGTTTTTGGTATGTTATGTCTCTATTTTCATTCATTTCAAGGATTTTCTTGCTTATGCCTTAAAATTTTTGCTTTTTACACAAAAGTCATTCAGAAGTAAGTTATTTACTTTCCATATATTTCTGTAGTTTTGAGAGCTCCTCTGGGTATTGCCTTCTAATTTTATTCCACCGTGGTCCAAGAAAATTCTTGATATGATTTTTTGCATGTTTTTAGTTTATTGAGACTTGCTTTATGGTCAAGCATATAGTCAGTAGTGGAGAATTTTCCATGTGCAGAAGAGAAAATTGTATATTCTGCAGTTGTTAGGTAGAATGTTCTAGAAATGTCTATTAAGTCTATTTGGTCTAGAATCTATTTTATGTTTAGAGTGTCTTTGTTGACTATCTGAACTTAATGACCTGTTTAGTGTTGACAATGGGGCATTGAAATCCCCCACTATTAATATATTGCTCTTAATCCCTTTTCTTATGTCTAGCAGTATTTGTTTTATGAATCTGGGTGTTTGATGTTGGATGGATATATGTTTAGGAGATTTAAATCTTGTTGTGCTAAACGTTTTATCATTATATGATGCTGTTCTTTGTCTTCTTTTACTGTTGTTGGTTTAGAGTGTTTTACCTGATCTAAAAATGGCCAATTCTGCAGACTTTTGTTTTCAGTTTAATATATCTTCTTTCACTCCTTTACCTTAAGCCTGCATAATATCTTGTAGGCAGCAGAAGATTGACTTTTCTTTTTCATCCAGTTTCTTAGTCTATATTTTTTTTCAGTGGAGAATTTAGGCCATTTATGTTCAAGGTTAATGTTGATATGTGAGGTTTATTCCTGTCATAGAGTTATTAGCTAGTTGTTTTGTAGAGGGACATCTTTAATGATAAACTTTTGATAGCTTTCCTCCTAAGATTGGGAATGAAACATCAGTGAAAATTACCCCTTTTATTCAGTACTTTAAGAGTTTCTAACCAGGTCAATGAAACAAGAAAAACAACCAAAAAGTTGTAATTATTGCAAAGAAAGAAATAGAAAATGTCAGTAATTTTAGACAAGATAAATGTGCATGTAAAAAATTCACAATAATCTACAGAAAATTATTCAATTAAATAATTGAATTTATCAAGGTTACTAGATAAAAAGAGGAATTTTATTCTATATACCAGCAACAAAGAGACAAATAACTTTAATATAATTTATTTTTATTGTAACAGAAAAAAGCAATGTTTTATTCTGAAAATGACACAATATTAATGCCTAAATCAAAGATGACAATAAATAGATAAATACCATATTCATTTATTGGATGATTTAACATGATAAATTGATTTATAACTTCAACATAATCTCAATACAGTAATTTTTTAAAACTTAGAAATTTGGGGGGGTACCAGAGAAATTAATAAGCTGTTTCTAAAATTCATATGGAATTTTTTTTTATTATACTTTAAGTTTTAGGGTACATGTGCACAACGTGCAGGTTTGTTACATATGTATACATGTGCCATGCTGGTGTGCTGCACCCAGTAACTCATCATTTAGCATTAGGTATATCTCCTAATGCTATCCCTCCCCCCTCCCTTCACCCCACAACAGTCCCCAGTGTGTGATGTTCCCCTTCCTGTGTCCATGTGTTCTCATTGTTCAATTCCCACCTATGAGTGAGAACATGCGGTGTTTGGTTTTTTGTTCTTGCGATAGTTTGCTGAGAATGATGTTCCCAGTTTCATCTGTGTCCCTACAAAGGACATGAACTCATCATTTTTTATGGCTGCATAGTATTCCATGGTGTATATGTGCCACATTTTCTTAATCCAGAGTATCATTGTTGGACATTTGGGTTGGTTCCAAGTCTTTGCTATTGTGAATAGTGCCACAATAAACATACCTGTGTGTGTGTCTTTATAGCAGCATGATTTATAGTCCTTTGGTTATATAACCAGTAATGGGATGGCTGGGTCAAATGGTATTTCTAGTTCTAGATCCCTGAGGAATCGCCACACCGACTTCCACAATGGTTGAATTAGTTTACAGTCCCACCAACAGTGTAAAAGTGTTCCTATTTCTCCACATCCTCTCCAGCACCTGTTGTTTCCTGACTTGTTAATAATCACCATTCTAACTGGTGTGAGATAGTATCTCATTGTGGTTTTGATTTGCATTTCTCTGACGGCCAGTGATGATGAGCATTTTTTCATGTGTTTTTTGGCTGCATAAATGTCTTCTTTTGAGAAGTGTCTGTTCACATCCTTCGCCCACTTTCTGATGGGGTTGTTTGTTTTTTTCTTGTAAATGTGTTTGAGTTCATTGTAGATTCTGGATATTAGCCCTTTGTCAGATGAGTAGGTTGCAAAAATTTTCTCCCATTCTGCAGGTTGCCTATTCACTCTGACGGTGGTTTCTTTTGCTGTGCAGAAGCTCTTTAGTTTAATTAGATCCCATTTGACAATTTTGGCTTTTGTTGCCATTGCTTTTGGTATTTTAGACATGAAGTCCTTCCCCATGCCTATGTCCTGAATGGTATTGCCTAGGTTTTCTTCTAGGGTTTTTGTGGTTTTAGGTCTAACATGTAAGTCTTTAATCCATCTTGAATTAATTTTGATATCAGGTATAAGGAATGGATCCAGTTTCAGCTTTCTACATATGGCTAGCCAGTTTTCCCAGCACCGTTTATTAAACAGGGAATCCTTTCCCCATTGCTTGTTTTTGTCAGGTTTGTCAAAGATCAGATAGTTGTAGATTTGCAGCATTATTTCTGAGGGCTCTGTTCTGTTCCATTGGTCTATATCTCTGTTTTGGTACTGGTACCATGCTGTTTTGGTTACTGTAGCCTTGTAGTATAGTTTGAAGTCAGGTAGCGTGATGCCTCCAGCTTTGTTCTTTTGGCTTAGGATTGACTTGGCAATGCGGGCTTTTTTTGGTTCCGATTCATGTGGAATTTTAAAGGCCAAGAATAGACAAAGCAATCTTAAAGAAGAATGGTTTTGATTTCCATTTCTCCAATGAACATTGATGAGGAGCTTTTTTTCATATGTTTGTTGGCCACATAAACATCTTCTTTTGAGAAGTGTCTGTTCATATCCTTCACCCATTTTAACATAAAGTATAATTTAAAAAAATATATCAATATGATACCCTGAGATACAAAGGAAAAACAAAATGAAAGCTACTTAAAATAAAACACATGTTTCAACATTATGTGCTTAGACACCGCTACAGTAGAGGATATAATAATGTAGTTTTATGCTTGAACTTGAACATTGAGCCACAGTGAATATCACAGGCTTGAACACAGACTGATATAGGGGTTTTATGTGGTGATTTAAATATCAACCAAATAAAGTATGGGGGGGGAAGGTCTTAAATAGATTATTCACAAAAAGGGATATTTAAGTGGCCAACAATTAGATTAAAAGTTACTTAAGTAGCTTAATTCCATTAGTCTACAAGAATATGCAAATCAAAATCACAAATGAAATACCCCTCATAGATGAACAGAATGATTAAAATGAAAAATGCAATACCCAGTATTTGTAAAGATATGGGACAGTCAGAAATATCATACATAACTGGTAGGAGAGTAAATTGGTACAACTTTGGAAAACTCTTTGACAGAGTCTACTAAGTATATGCATTTTCTATGGCACCACAATTCAACTTTTTTCTGTATACCCAATAGACCCATGGACATCTGTTCATTAAAAGATAAGTATACTAATTTTCACAGAACCACTGTTTACAGTAACAAAAACAACAACAATAACTAAAACTACCAAATACCCTTCAACACAATACCATTAACACAACAACAGCAGAATGGATTGGTATAATTTTTGCATATTTATACAATGTAACAATATCCAGAAATTAGAATAAATGTATACAACTGCAAAGAACTATATGGATTAATCTCACAAATTATGTTTAACAAACCACACACTATAGACCATACAAATAATACAAGTAGTATACATGGCATGATTCATTTTATATAAAACAAGACAACATAGGGAAAAATCTGTATTTTATGCTATTAGAAGTCAGGATATTCATTACTCTGGTACAAATAATGATGTGAACCAAATTCACAGAGCCCTTATAGGGGTGATAATAATGTTTTTGTGTTGACTTGGAAGCTATGTATGGGTTTTTTCAGTTTGAAGAATTATGATACTTTTTTCTATATGTATATTACATTTAATAAAAATGTTAATATATACTGAACAAAAAGTATGTGAACAAAAAGCAAAAGTGATATTTCTAAATGTTAGAAGGATCATTTCATCAAACACACAATTATAGAAAGGTATATGCCTAATAACAGAGATTCAAAATAGATAAAGCAAAACAGAAATAAAGGAGAAAACAGACAAATCTATAATCACAGATTAGGACATGACTCTTATAGTTACTTATATCTACACCAAAAAAAATCAGTAGATGATGATGTGAACAACACTAGCAACCCCTTTGATAGAAGTTTTTACGTTTATATGATAGTACACCTTAGTGTCGAATACAACTCCTTTTTAAGAGCACATATTGGCTGGGCATGGTGGCTCACGCCTGTAATTCTAGCACTTTTGGAGGCTGAGGCGGTCAGATCACTTGAGGCCAGGATTTGGAGACAAGCCTAGCTAACATGGTAAAATCCTGTCTCTATTAAAAATACAAAATTTAGCCAGGTGTAGTGGCACACCTGTAATCCCAGCTACTTGGGAGGCCGAGGTGGGAGAATCACTTGAACCTGGGAAGTGGAGGTGGCAGTGTGCTGAGATCTTCCACTGCCCTCCAGCCTAGGCAACAGAGCAAGACCCTGTCTCAGAAAAAAAAAAAAAAAAAAAAAAAAAAAAAAAAAAAAAAGAGCACATGTAACATTAACTGAAAGAGACCATATACTGGAGAACGCTAGAAAAATTTCAAGAGTTTTTTTTTTTTTTTTGAGACAGAGTCTGACTCTGTTGCCGGTCTGGAGTGCAGTGGCGGATCTTGGCTCACTGCAACCCCTCCACCTCCCGGGTTCAAGCGATTCTCCTGCCTCAGCCTCCCGAATAGCTGAGACTACAGGCGTGCGCCACCATGCCTGGCTAATTTTTGTATTTTTAGTAGAGATGGGGTTTCACCATGTTGGCCAGGATGGTCTCATCTCTTGACCTCATCATCCGCCCACCTCGGCCTCCCAAAGTGCTGGGATTACAGGCTTGAGCCACCGTGGCTGGCCGAGTTGATTCCCTAAAAACAATGAAAATTTCACGTATGAATAAAAGCTTCATATATTGGAAATTAAAAAAAAAATAGACTTCTAAATAACCTCTGCCAAAGATGAAATTACAGTGAAAAAGTATTTTTAAATGAATGATTGAATCTCACGACATATTGTAATTTGTAGGATCATACTAAAGTAGTACTTAAAGAGATGTTTATAGCAAAATGCCAACATTAGGAAAAAAGACGACTCTAGAATTAATTATGTATGTGTATATCTTAAGATGACAGAGAAAAGGTGAGCAAATTAAAGCCAAAGTAAGCAACAGGGAGAAATAAAGATGTGTGAAAGTTAGTGAAATAGGAAAGAAAATCATTTAAAAATCCAGAAGTTGGTAGTTTGACAAGATTTATATGATTAATAAGCACCTAATAATACTGATAAATATTGGAGTAGAAGATAACGTATCTCTACAGATCTGAAAGGCAAATCCTAGGGAAATATTATGAGCCGTTTTATGACATTAATTGGTCAACTTAGACGAAATTAATGCATTTCTTCAACTAAGCCATACAGACAAAAAACATAAAATATGAATAGCTCTATACTCATGAAAAAGTTATATTCTCAGACAATTCTAGACTTCTTATTTCTTTTCTTTTTTTTTTTTTTTTCAGACGGAGTCTCGCTCTGTCACCCAGGCTGGAGTGCAGTGGCCCAATCTTGGCTCACTGCAAGCTCCGCCTCTTGAGTTCACACCATTGTCCTGCCTCAGCCTCCTGAGTATCTGGGACTACAGGCGCCCGCCACCACACCCAGCTAATTTTTCATATTTTTAGTAGAGACGGGGTTTCACCGTGTTAGCCAGGATGGTCTCAATCTCCTGACCTCGTGATCCGCTCACCTCGGCCTCCCAAAGTGCTGGGATTACAGGCGTGAGCCACCGCACCCGGCCTAGACTCCTTATTTCATTATTTCATTGGTAAATTATATCAAACTTTTAATAAAAAACAATACCATTCTTTTTTTTTTTTTTTTTTTTTTTGAGATAGAGTCTTACTCTTACCTAGGCTGGAGTGCAAATAGCACAATCTTGGCTCACTGCAACCTCCTCCTCTCAGGTTCAAGTGATTTTCCTGCCTCGCGTGTACCACCATGCCTGGTTAATTTTTGTATTTTTAGTAGTGACGGGGTTCACCATGTTGGCCAGGCTTGTCTCAAACTCCTGACCTCAAGTGATCTGCCTGCCTCGGCCTCCCAAAATGCTGGGATTATAGGTGTGAGCCACCGCTCCTGGCCAACAATACCATTCTTAAAAGAATGTTTTCAGAAGAGACAGAAAATACTTTCCATTTCATGAAATAAACAGTGCCTTGAAAAAGAGTGAAAAATACTTTAAAAATATATAAATTAATAATATTCTTAATGAGAATATACATATAATTCTCAGCAAAATACTAGCAAATTAAATTAAGCAATAAATACATTGTGGGGGGTGATCCTATGAATGTAAGATTGGTTTAAACTTTTAAAAAAGTCAACGTATTCAATCTTACAGAATAAAATATATATCATAATCTAAATAGATGCAAAAAAATATGATAAAATGCAACAACATTTCAGCAGCCTTGGAACAGAGGCAACTTCATCAATCTGATAAAAGGGTATTGATGAAAAACTGGCAGCTAACATCATTCTTAATGGTGAAACATGGAATGCTTTTTTGTTAAGGTAGGACACTAGTCAAGGATTCTCACACTCATTAGGTGTATTCAGTGTTCAATCTAAAGAGTGAAATAAAGCAAGAATTATTTTTAAAATAAAAGCCTTAATAATTGAAAAGTAAACATAAAGCTAACACCAAAAATTGTCAGTGGACAAAATCCTAAACACTGTACAAAACATCTAATTACTAAATAAGCTAAATTAATACATAATTCCAGCTGCATCACAGGATACAAGGTCAAAGTACAACTATCAATTGTAGTTTTATGTACTAATAGAATACAATTGGAAAATAACCAGAATTCCATGTCAAATAGCATCAAAAACATAATTTATCAGAAATTAATTTAAAAACCAACCTCTCTACACTAAAAATGAAAAAACTTAAGGAAAAGATAAGAAGTTAAAGAGTAACTAAATGTTAGTTAAAATGTAATAACTCAGCAAAAACTACTTTGGAAAATATAAATAAATATTGTTTTTGCCAGATGAAAACAGCAGAAACACAGAAGCTGACAGAGTCCTTAAACTGAAAATTTATATTAAATTAAAATTAATTTTTCATATGAAAACCATAATATAGTCATATTTAATTTAAAATACATGTTATTTGAAAATATTACAAGTGACTGGTATCTGAAATTAAATGTTGAAAGTCATTTTCTAGTGAGAGGGTAACAGTACTAATTGGGCACAGAGAATGAAAAGCTGAGAGATGGAGAGGGAATGAGCAACACTGGCCGACTTTAAATTCCTAGGTCCAGTTGAACCTGGTGCTCAGCTGCATGCTTTCCCACACACAGTTTAGCTCTCTTTAAAAAGTTGTTATTAATAACAACAAATGATAGGAGCTCCTATCATTTGAAGTAACAGAAAAGTTATTTTTATTTCTAGTTTGGGCCTGATCTTTTGTGACTAATGGGAGCTTAGAGTTACTTAAATAAATAAATAAAATATGAAGATTACCATATCTACTTGGAAAGATGCTTGTGGGCATTAGAAACCATATAAGGAAAATATTATTATTGCACTATTGCTATATAGCATCTTTGTACTTAGACAAAAGTCAAACATAAACGTGACTCTCTCTTTCCTCGAAATATGAGGAAAAATGAGGTGGAGAATGAGCTCCTAGCCATGATCGAAAATTGTTTGTGCTGCATTGAGTCTCTGAGTGTTTTATGACCTTGCCCTGTTCTTGGGTTCAGGGTAAAATCTAAGTTTAGTTGACTCTACAAGTGCTTAAATGCCATGCTGGGGTCTCCCATGCAAAGCTTCAAACATTTGACTCTCAGATATGAAATACAATTGCTTGAGGACATAAAATTTTCCTTAGAAAACTAATTTGTGCCATTGGAAATGCACAAGATGAATAAGGAAATGTTTGTGCTTCACAGCAGTGCAAAAGAAAGGAAGTAAGAAATGCACGTCTGGGCAGATGGCAAACTGGATTCCCTTTTAGCACTAAATCCATGCTCAAATTTTTTTTTGAGACAGAGTCTTGCTCGGTCACCCAGGCTGGGGTGCAGTGGCACAATCTCCACACACTACAACCTCTGTCTCCTGGCGAGTCTCCTGCCTCAGCTTCCTGAGTAGCTGGAATGACAGGTGTGCACCACCACTCCTGGCTACATTTTTTTTTTTTTGTATTTTTAGTGGAGACAGGGTTTCTCCATGTTGGCCAAGCTGGTCTGAACTCCTGACCTCAGGTGATCCACCACCTTGGCATCCCAAAGTGCCCACCCGCCTTGGCCTCCCAAAGTGCTGGGATTACAGGTGTGAGCAACCATGCCTGGCTGAAATTCTTAAATTTGATTCTACCCCAGATTTAAACATTTTCCTAATTTTTCCCTACCTGCCCCCCAAACTCTCAATTATTTTGCTATGTCTTATGAGAACTCTCAAGCCCCTAAAAGAAATGCAAAACATAGTTTGAGATGATATTTTACTAGAGGAAATATTCTCACTTAATGATTTCAGAAATAGCAATGTTTTCAGGAGCATCAATAAGAAGAAATAGATCTTAAACATATTAGAAGGTAGATCTCCAGTCCATCACATTCAACCAGTCTGGATGTACCAGTTGAACTGAAAATCCAGCTAAAAGGAGCTTCTGCAAGAAATATCAGAGTTGCACATCAATTGCATCGTTTCATAGCACATCAGGATTGCTTAGATATAACCTGAAGATTTTGAAGTCCAAGGTGCAATAACAATATTTTCCTTATATTGTTTCTAATGCCCACAAGCATCTTTCCAAGTAGATCATCTTCAAATGTCATCCTACATCATCTACAGAATCTTTAGGTTGAATAAAGTCTTAGATGTTAAATGTGTCCCTCAAGTCATCTTTCCTCTAGTATTCCTGAGAAGTGGTCTATAGGCTTAGGCTTAAATGCCTTCAGTAACAGGTTGCTTATTTATTTGACAAGGCATATTGTTCCTTGGTTATACAGCTCTAATTGTTGGGAAGTTCCTCCTCAAATTGAGGCAAAATTATCCTCCCTGTAAATCCCACTCACTGGTCCTCATCCTGATTTCCAGTGCAATAGGGAATGAATTGACTCTCCCCCTTCAACTGACAGCCCCTTTGTGTGGGCAGGCTGACTCTTCAGTTGACTGTACAGTATAGGGTGACATGGCACTGTCATTTAGTCTGAAAGCCTGGGTTCAATTTTCCAGTCTTAGTTGTCACTTCCTAATGCCAAATCACTTATATCTCTGAACCTTGGAGACTTGGGCTGCAAATCTGTATAATATAGATAAGGATATATGTGTTATACCTTTCCCTTGGTTCTTGCATGAATTACATTGAGAGGATCTGTGTGAATGTACTTTCAACTCTTATATACACTGCCAATAGAAGACAATGCTAGTGAGTCTTAATTCACACTAAATAGTCCATCTTTATTTTCCTGGAGAAGTTAACTTTCATCGTTCTCATATTTATTAGATTTTATTCAGTGAAACATTTCAGTGCTAAAGTCAAGTTCTCTCTAATTTCCACTGCTCTGTTTAATGCAGCTACCTTTCTTTTCCCTTAGGAAGCATATAGGGCTAAGTTTAATCAAGCCATGTGATACAGTATTCTCTCACTCTAGTTATTTTGTTCACTCATCTGAACCTGAGTGTTTATGTATCATACAAGGTATTATACTTTTCTTATTCTTAATCCATATTAAAATTATCTTCAGTGTAAATGAGTTCATAGCAATAAGGTAAGATATTAAAGCCAAAGAGAAAAAAACAATTGCTAAGAGTCCGGAGGCATCTAATTTGTGCTTATTTTCTCTAAATTTTCTTTCTTTTCTTTTTTTTCTTTTTTTGAGAGGGAGTCTCACTCTGTTGCCAGGATGGACTGCAGTGGCGTGATGTTGGCTCACTGCAACTTCCAATTCCCTGGTTCAAGTGATTCTTCTGCCTCAGCCTCCCGAATAGCTGAGATTATAGGCACGTGCCACCACGTCCAGCTAATTTTTTTATTTTTAGTAGAGACGGGGTTTCACAATGTTGGCCAAGATGGTCTCGATCTTCAGATCTCATGATCCGCCCACCTCGGCCTCCCAAAGTGCTGGGATTACGGGAGTTAGCCACCACGCCCGGCCTATTTTCTCTAAATTTTCGATTGATTTCTTCATTGTAAGCCACGTTTACTTTTTTTTTTTTTTTTTTCAGAGCCAGCTGAGGTTTTATTTTGAAAAAAAAAAATTGAATTGTTTTGTAGCTGGGGGCATGGGCAAGAGGGGTACCCCAGGCAGTAAACTCCCCTACGGGTGGGCTGAGGGCGAGGGCTAAGCCTCAGGTGGGTCTCCTGTTCCCTGTGCTCTCCTGCACAGCAGCCTTTCTCATGGACTCTGGGACAGACGCAGGAAGGGTAGGCTGACGGGGGCGCTGCCATGGCTGTTCACTTGGGCAGGACATCAGAGGACTCAGGCACTAGCTTCTTATTGCAGGTCTCGATCTTCTTCACAACCACAGCCCTGGTGGAGCTGATGCAGCTGAAGGAGCTGGAGCCCATGCCAGAGCTAATGCTGGAGCCCAGGCCGGGGCTTGTGAGGCCCTCATAAGCTGAGCTCAGCCCACCAGCATAGCCACTGCTGGTCTTCGTATGGATACTCATTTTCTGCCTCCCAGACTCCACCTGGCTCTCCTCGCCCTCCAGCAGCTTCCTGTAGGTGGCGATCTCAATATCCAGGGCCAGCTTAATGTTCATCAGCTCCTAGTACTCACGCAGCTGCCATGCCATATCCTGCTTGGCCTGCTACAGGGCGGCCTCCAGCTCGGACAGCTTGGTGTTGGCATCCTTAACGACCAGCTCCCCGAGCTGCTCGGCATCTGCGATGGCGGCCTCCAGGAAAGCCATCAGGCCTTTGAGGCCCTCAGTCTCAGCCTGGAGTTGGCTCATGTTCCAATTCATCTCGGAGATCTCCGTCTTTGTAGGACGCGGGTCATCCCTGTGCTTCCCAGCCAGCGTCTGCAGCTCCTCATGCTTGATCTGGTACATGC
This sequence comes from Pan paniscus, assembly GCF_029289425.2. Classification (NCBI taxonomy): domain Eukaryota; kingdom Metazoa; phylum Chordata; class Mammalia; order Primates; family Hominidae; genus Pan; species Pan paniscus. The sequence continues at coordinate 61,736,291 of NC_073266.2, forward strand.
CCTCAGCCTCAGCCTGGCTGTGGTTGACAATCTCCTTGTACTGTGCCTTGACCTCAGAGATGATACTGTCCATGTCCAGGGAGTGGCTGTTGTCCATGGACAGCACCACAGGTGTGTCCGGAACTGCAGCTCCCGGATCTTCTCTTCATTACAGCGGCCTGAGAAAGTTGATCTCGTCCGTCAGCCCTTCCAGGCGAGACTCCAGCTCTACCTTGTTCATGTAAGCTTCATCCGCATGAACGGATGGGGACAAATTCATTCTCTATCTCTATAGGCTTATTGATCTCATCCTCATACTTGTTCTTGAAGTCCTCCACCAGCCCCTGCATGTTGCCAAGCTCCGCCTCCAGCTTCAGCTTCTCCTGGCCCAGTGTCTCCAGCTGCCACCTAAGGTTGTTGATGTAGCTCTGGAACATGTTGTCCATGTTGCTCTGAGCTGTCTTCTGCTGCTGCAGGAGGCTCCACTTGGTCTCCAGCATCTTGTTCTGCTGCTCTAGGAACCGTACCTTGTTGATGAAGGAGGCAAACTTGTTGTTAAGGGTCTTGATCTGCTCTTTCTCCTGGGTGCACATGCCCTGGTTGTTGGGGTCCACCTCCAGGTTCAGCAGGCTCTGGTTGACCGTGACGGCAGTGATGGTCCCATACTGCTGGCCAGCCATAGCATCCGCCCAGGCCACCCGTGAAGCTGCTGCTGCCCACTCAGGAGAAGCTCGAGGAGCTGATGGGGCACCAGGCCCACTCGTGTAAGAGTGGCTGCTGAAGGCCAGGGGGCAAGAGGTGGACACCTTGTTGGACTTCTGGGTCATCCTGATGGAAATGGTGGAGGCAGGAGTGGAGGCAGGCAGGCTGAACCAGGCAGAGATTCGAGAAGGAGTGGAGAAGCTGCTTCTAGGTCCACGTTTAAATCTTAAACCCAGAAATATCTGCTTGAGAAATGAGCTAAGCTAAAGTTTAGAGGTTTAATGACTATAATTTCTTTATAGTAAATGACTCAGGACAGTAACTTAATCAGCAAGATTTATGATCCACTTAAAACACATGTGGCTTTGTTCATCATTTCTAGGGAAACATAATTATTAAATCTGATAACATTTGCATATGTGAACTATTATAATTAGGTAAAATTTTCCTCCTTCTTATTCTAAAGGGCATTCACCAGAAGTACTAAGGAAGATTAAACTGTCAGATATAAGTTACATCATAAAATATATGTAAATTAAGTTGTTCAGTATTTTGTTTTGAACATATAACAAGGACGCACTAATAGAAAAAAATGTTAATAGAAATAAAGAGATAAACTTTAGCAAAGGAAAAAAGTGAGAATCAACATAAAAATTTTTTAAATATGAAGAATTAACATCTAGAATTTTCATTGATATTGAGAAATATCAATGAAATGGTCTCAAACCACCAAAACCCAAAGGTCAAGGTTATGTACATGACTTTGGGGCACATTTTACAGGCAGAATAGAACATGGATCAAAATTGGATCAGAATAATGGCTGATCCTAGAAGTCAAAATGATTTGGTTACCAAAATCTAGCAAACAGAAATGATCAGCAATATTCCAACTCTAAAAAGTTTCTTATTGGCAAACCCAATATTAATGTATTAGGAAACAGGGACATGTAGGAAGTAATCAAATGAGAAGTCATTCCAGAAACTCAGATAAGCAGCAGGGATCTGGGGTAGAAACAGGAATTAAGAAAATCTGGGTGCATCAGTTAGAATTAGATTCAGCTTCATAGAATAGATAACTTCAATAAAAAAGTAGTTTAAACATAATAAAAGTTGATCTGTTTCACTTTTTTTTTTTAACAAAAAAGCACAAATATAGGCAATTCAGGACTATTATGAGTAATCCACAAAGTTATCAGTTTATTCTATCTCATCCTCCCTAGGAAAAGACTCTTGTCTTAATGGTTACAAATGACTTCTGGAGCTTCAGCCATCACACAAGCATTTCAGGACATAAGGTAGATAATAAGAACAGAGTTCCTTCTCTATTTAAGGACTCTTCCCAGAAACTACACAAAACATACTCAGTTTCATTTTATTAGACAAAGTGCAGTTATATGGCAACACATTTGCAAGGCAAACTGGGAAATATGCCCAGTTAAACTTAGGGGAAAATGGATATTAGGAGGCAAAGGGCAAACAAATTTAAAATCTGGTTCTGCCATATTCCAGGCTATAATCCCTGCAGCACTGTTTCTCTGAGCATGAATGAGAGTAAAAGGCTGACATTCCTGATAGGATGTCTTTGATAACTTGGGCAATTCCTCCTCAGTCCAATAGTTTATAAGCATACCCTGTTAAGCAGAGGGTTAATTTTAGAATATGAGAATCTTAGGACCTACAAGTCAGAGAATGTGTATGAAAGAGAATGATGAGAGGATGGAGAAATTTCCAAGTCTGGAGAAAAAGAAGAAAAAGAATTAATAAATGACAAAGATAGAGATGGAGGATAGGAAGGGAGCGAGGGAGGAAAAAGTAGATTCAAAGAATTTAAAAGGATGAGTGAATATGGAAAAGGAAAAAAGAAGCAAGATGAAAAAAATGCATGCACCACTTTGCCTGTGAAGTATTGCTGCCTTCAGCTCATTCTCTGTCACTATCCACATGGCTGGAAATATTATTCCTTTATAGGCAATGCATGAGTTTACATAGACATAAAATAATTTAAAATGAAAATGACCGTGGAAGTTTTGTGATTCATTTGGAAGAGAAATTTCAAGCATTTCATTTCTTATGAAAAAGAACACTGCAGCTCCCCAGTCTTATGACAGATATCTTTGTGTGCTGGGTCTGACCTGGCAGTCAAGCAGGACAATCTAAAATATACAGTGAGAGGGAAGAAAATGAAAGAAAGAATAAAGGAAATGGAGCAATTACATTTTTATCTCATGTAAAATCTGCAATAATCGCTGTAATCTAAAAGCTTTTAGGTCTAACTTTTGTTTGATGGCTGGATTTGCACTGACACTTGTAAAGAAATGAGAAGTAATACATCCTCCTTCCTGGTAATGGTTGGATGCAGAATAAAACTCCCAGACAATTTTGGCACTTCTGGTGTTCAGGCCGTGAGTAAATTAGTTGCAACATCTTAGACCATTAGAATGATTACAGCAGACTGTAATACACAGTAATAGAAGGCCTAGGGCTGTAAAATTCCTTGATAATGTTTAGTTATGTGCCACTCTGTAGTACCTAGAAATAATTAAGAGAGTTAGTGAGAAAGGACAACTAGTAGTTGGATAGCTATCTCCAATTCAATGAATCAGAGAGAGGGTGGATTTCAACAACTATAACTGTTCTTAAGACTTTCTATTATGAAACTACCAAGAAAAAGATCACAACCTTCTTTTCTTGGCATTTTCCTTAGAAGGGTCTAAATGAGATGTTTAAATACAATTCCTCTTCAGATCCTAACTAAACCAAGCATTCTGGATGTGGCAGAAATAAAGAAAAGAGCCCTTAAACTCTTATTGAATGCTTTACATTCAATAAAGGGCTTAAGGCCCAGTGGTAAGCTTTGAGAATACACAGTCAGTGAGATGGACTGGGCATCCATGCAAAGTGCTTGAAGTCCTATACCTTGGCTTATACCCATGTATTAATATATGGATGGAAAGAACATGAATATGTGGCTCTATGGTCAGGAAATCAAGGGAAATTTGTGGGGAACTGGAAGTCACTGTCATTGAAAATTTGAAGGGAATGGAAACCCGGATATCTCCTGAATCTAAAACCTACCAAGGCAAAAGTTTTGGGAGGTGCTTATATCATTACTCCATCTACTCTCCTGGAAACTGGAATCTCTGTTCAGTCTAGATGGCAAGGGCTGGTCCAGATTTGAAAATGGTATCTTGGACTTAGTTGAGGTTATCTGCAGTCATTTTCACTATGTTTCATTCAGCAAGTAATGCAAATGATATCGTCTCAATCCAGGATATTGGTGGGCCAGTGGATGGCTGCCAGTGCTATCGTTCCGCTTGTAGAGGAAAGCCCAATGTTTCAAGACCTCTTCAACCTGCAGTGAGGAAGGAATGCACCAGTTCAGAGCAAAAGGTGGGCTCATTTCCATCCATACAGTTTTAGGATAGGGCAAAGGGCAGAGAATAGGCACCTCAGCCTAGATCATCTATATCTGACATCCAGGTTCTGGATTCATAACTTCTTGTTAAGCCAGTTTACATCACCTAGTATTTTGTCTTGTTTGAAAATCAGGAATCAAAGTTTCAGTGTGTCAGATTTGGTCCTGGCTTTCTACAATGTACTCCTAGGCTGAAGTCATAAGAAGGGATCATCTCTAATTTTTATCCAATTTCTAACAATTCCAAGTTCATAAGAAGGGATCATCCTTTATTCTCAACCAATTTCTAACAATTCCAAGTGATATATATATGGGCATTGTCTCTTCAAAATGGTATTAGCATATTCATTTCTGTATTCTAAAATATTAAAATGTAAAAATAACACATATACAACAGGTGATGTTATGAATGTTAAAGATAACCCTCCCACTGCCAAAAATCTACCTTTAAAACTAACATCATACAGGAACATTCTGTTTTATATATATTCCCTCAGCCGAATCTTGTGCAGACAGTGCTTCAGTTGCAAGCAGATCCTGAAACAATTGTGAATCTGGATGCATTTCATGCTTTACCCCTAAGTTTACTTGTATTTGTGCTGCCCCCTGTAGGCAAGTTTTCAAGCACTGACAGTTGGTTAAACTCACTAAAAACCTCACTGTTAAGGATCTCAAGCAACTTGTGGGGATTATCATGACAAATCTCAGGTTGAAAATTGATCAGTAACATTACCACTTGGAACCATAGCACTTACAGTATGACCATGTGATTCTTCCACCTCAGCCTGACAATATTATATTCTCCAGAGAAATAAGAGGCTGCCAAAGATTTCACCTTCTGCAATTTTGTCATAGCAATCTTCTCCTGTCTCTGTTTCCTATTTTGTGTTTTGTGGTTTCTCTGAAATTCCCCCTTACTCCACATCTTTCGACTCCTGATTTCTTATCATTGTTGTGACAACAGCTCGCATTTGTATAATGTCTCTTTCTTCTGCAAAAGAGAAAACACAGAAATTATGTGTAAATCTCCAAGAATTCTTGAAACATCATCCATCCGATATGGGGGCAAATGAAGAAAAAAAAAAACCAGAAAAACTGAAATTATTTGCTCAAGATGGTGCCATAAGAAGCATTCGCTCCCAGAGCCCAAAAGATGTGTGGTGAATAGGAGGCAAACACTTGCACAGGGGCTCAGAGGGCCAGATTCCTATATTGCCCGATTAACTATTTAATCTCTCAGAGCTAATTTCCCTTAAGTAAAAAAAGACAAATTCTCATCTGCCCACCATATACCAATATGGATAAAGGTAACAACTATGTAGAAAAAAGGTTTGCAAATCTTTGAGTGATATAAATATGAGCTATTACTGTTTGTAAATATTGCACCCAAGAATTAAAGATGATTTAAGTTTTTCCATGTTGTATGTAAAATCTAAGAGCATCTGCAACAGTTGTCCTTCAGAGAAAGGCAAAAAAAAAAAAAAGCCATTGTCTTTTTCACATGTATCCATTTTGTTAAATAATTAATTCAAATCATACATATTCCTTTATACACCAATCCAGTTACGCTTTCAAAAAACTTTGATCACTTCTATCAATTTGTCCTCGTGATATATTTCCTTTGGAAATTTACAAACACACAATGCACAATGTATTTTTCTCTCAGCAGTTTATTCTGAAAGGCTACTCAAGATTTTTACCATTTTATCTCTTTTATTTATAAGTGTGTCCCGTTACCATATACAGTCACATGTTGCTTAATGATAGCATACATTCTGAGAAATGCATTTTTACAGAATTTTATTATTTCGCAAATATCATGGAGGGTATTTACAGAAACCTAGAGGGTGTGGTCTATTGCTCCTAAGCTACAAACCTATACAGCATGTTACTGTACTAAATATTGTAGGTAATTATAACACAATGATAAATATTTGTGTAACTAAACAGGAAAGGTAGGACAAAGATATGGTCAAAACAATGTTTAAATGGCACAACTGGATAGGACACTTACCATAAATGGAGCTTGCAGGACTGGACGTTGATCTGGATGAGTCAATGAGGGAGAGGTGAGTGAATGTGAAGCCCTGGATATTATTGGAGACTAATAGAGACTTTATAAACACTGTACATCGAGGCTACACTAAATTTATTTTTAAAATAAAGTAATTATGCTATGATGTCACTAGGCAATAGAACTTTTTCAGCTCTATTACAATCTTATAGGGCCACTGTTGTCATCTATGAGGTCTATCATTTAACAAAACATTGTTTTGTGGTGCATGACCATATTATCAAAAAGCCAAGTTAATAAAAGACAAAAATTGAAAGATCTGCACATGTTGAGTAGAATAAACAAGGGGACACATTGTATGGCATTTTCTTGACTGCTCTGGCTAGGAGGGGCTTGCAGAGATGCCAACCAATTTCTTCCTTTTACAGGAGTCTGTAGAAACGGAATTATTGGGAATGTGAAGATGGTACAAAAATCTTAGGATTTTTCTAATCGAAGCATGTGTAGCTCTATTCAGAAATGTTCTACTTTGTACTTTGATATTTTCTCCCTCCCTAGTCACACCCACACAAATGAAGCCTATCATCATAGGCTTGATTGAACCTGCATCATATATTTTTGAGAAAATATTTTGGAAATGGTGACAATTTCATACAATCACCTAGATGTTTGTATCTATAGAAATCTGAAGCACTGTCTGAAGGAAAAACAAAGATAACCAGATGACTTCCTTGTTTATTATCATGTAATCAGCTATTTTATAATAATAATAATTTTTTCCTTAGTCTCCTTTCAATAATTTATTGAGGAAAAATGCCTATAACAAGCCCCAAATTGCTCCCAGCTCCCCAAATAATATCACAGCTTCTATCTCAAAAATTACATAAGAGAATGATTATCAAAAAATTAAAATTTGACATTAAATGGCCCTAAGGGCAATAGATACTACTTAAAGAGATTTTTAAAAATATATTAGTACATGGAAGTAAAGCTTTAAAATTACTTGATATACTCAAAAGGGATATTATAATAGTTAGTGCCCCAAATGAAAACAAAAGAATATGAATCTAGGTCTATGTCTTTATTTTAAAAAATAATAGTTCATAAGCTGATTGAAATAAGTATGGATGTATCTGTCCACAGTCCATGTGAAATCAAGTTCTAATAAAATGTTGCAGAAAACAATACTTGTTACAAGCTCAAGGGAAAGCAAACCCAGCAAACATGAAGAAAAGTTCTGGCATACTATTATGTTGGTGCAAAAGTAATTGCAGTTTTTAAAATTTGCCATTAAAATGGCAAAACCACAATTACTTTTGCACCAACCTATTAGGTAGGTTACAAAGATGCTGTTACCATCAGCACTGTAATAGAATCCAAGCTGATCTGTTCTTTTGTTTCTTTTTTCTGGGAGTTGGATGGGGGTAGAATGAAAATAGTCAATGAACATGGCCATAACATTAGAGTGATGCCTTTTAATATGAATATAGCTATACTTCTGTTTAAGTCCCACCCTGTTGGTGAATGAATCAAAGCCTGTCCCATTCTGGAGCCAGTGATACATTAAACTCTTACATTAATCAACTTTCTTTCAAAAGAAAATTATTTATTCAACATGTATTTGCTTAACCATAACCATGTGCCAGCTATTCCACTGACTACTGGGTAAACAAGTCCATAGTATTGAAAAATAAATGCAGTTTCTGCAACCAAGGAGTTCACATCTTTACATCAAGCCAGATTCAAACCTCAGTAATTTACCATGATTGAAATGTGCATGCATGGTACTGGTACCAAAACAGAGATATAGACCAATGGAACAGAACAGAGCCCTCAGAAATAATGCCGCATATCTACAACCTCTGATCTTTGATAAACCTGACAAACACAAGAAATGGGGAAAGGATTCCCTTTTAATAAATGGTGCTGGGAAAACTGCCTAGCCGTATGTAGAAAGCTGAAACTGGATCCCTTCCTTACACCTTATACAAAAATTAATTCAAGATGGATTAAAGACTTAAATGTTAGACCGGAAACCATAAAAACCCTAAAAGAAAACCTAGGCAATACCACTCAGGACATAGGCATGGGCAAGGACTTCATGTCTAAAACACCAAAAGCAATGGCAACAAAAGCCAAAATTGACAAGTGGGATCTAATTAAACTAAAGAGCTTCTGCACAGCAAAAGAAACTACCAGCAGAGTGAACAGGCAACATACAGAATGGGAGAAAATGTTTGCAATCTACTCATTTGACAAAGGGCTAGTATCCAGAATCTACAATGAACTCAAACAAATTTACAAGAAAAAAACAACCCCATCAAAAAGTGGGCGAAGGATATGAACAGACGCTTCTCAAAAGAAGACATTTATGCAGCCAAAAGACACATGAAAAAATGCTCATCATCACTGGCCATCAGAGAAATGCAAATCAAAAGCACAATGAGATATCATCTCACACCAGTTAGAATGGTGATCATTAAAAAGTCAGGAAACAACAGGTGCTGGAGAGGATGTGGAGAAATAGGAACACTTTTACACTGTTGGTGGGACTGTAAACTAGTTCAACCATTGTGGAAGTCAGTGTGGGGATTCCTCAGGGATCTAGAACTAGAAATACCATTTGACCCAGCCATCCCATTACTGGGTATATAACCAAAGGATTATAAATCATGCTGCTATAAAGACACACGCACACATATGTTTATTGCGGCACTATTCGCAATAGCAAAGACTTGGAACCAACCCAAATGTCCAACAATGATAGACTGGATTAAGAAAATGTGGCACATATACACCATGGAATACTATGCAGCCATAAAAAATGATGAGTTCATGTCCTTTGTAGGGACACAGATGAAACTGGGAACATCATTCTCAGCAAACTATCTCAAGGACAAAAAACCAAACACCGCATGTCCTCACTCATAGGTGGGAATTGAACAATGAGAACACATGGACACAGGAAGGGGAACATCACACACCGGGGCCTGTTGTGGGGTGGGGGGGAGGGAGCAGGGATAGCATTAGGAGATATACCTAATATTAAATGACGAGTTAATGGGTGCAGCACACCAACATGGCACATGTATACATATGTTACAAACCTGCACGTTGTTCACATGTACTCTAAAACTTAAAGTATAATAAAAAAAGAAAAAAAAACACAAAATACAAACAAAATATGAAAGAAAAAAAATGTGCAATGGGTATCAGGAAACATATATCAGTTCTTTTATTTTAAGCTGCTATATATTATTATTGTAGTTACTACTTTAATTGTTAGCTTCAGGGGTACATGTGTAGGTTTGTCATATAGGCAAATTGCATGTCACAGGGGTTTGGCATACAGATTATTTCATCATCCAGGTAATAAGCATAGTTTCTCATAAATAGTTTTTAGATCCTCTCTCTTCCCATGGTCTACCCTTAAGTATGCCTCAGAGTCTATTGTGTTTCCTGTTTGTATCCATGTGTACTCAATGTTTAGCTTCCACTTATAAGTGAGAACATGTGGTATTTTGTTTTCTGTTTCTTTTAGTTAGCTTAGAATAATAGCCTCCAGCTGCATCCATGTTGTTGCAAAGGACATGATCTCATTATTAATGGCTGCATAATATTCCATAGTGTGTATGTACCACATTTTCTTTATCCAGTCTATATTGATGAGGATTAAGTTGATTCCATGTCTTTGCTATTGTGAAGAGTGCTGCAATGAACATATTCATGCATATGTTTTTTGCTAGAATGATTTATTCCTATGGGTATATACCCAAGAATAAGATTGTCAGGTTGAATGATAATTCTGTTTTGAGTTCTTTGAGAAATTGCTACATTGCTTTCCACAATGGCTGAACTAATTTTATTCCCACCAGCAGTGTATAAGCATTCCCTTTTCTCTACAACATTGCCAGCATCTGTTATTTTTTGACTGTTTAATAATTGCCATTTTGACTGGTGTGAGATGGTACCTGTGATGGTTAACATTGTCAACTTGATCGGATTGAAGGATGCAAATTGTTGTTTTTGGCTGTGTTTGTGAGGGTGTTTCCAGAAAAGATTAACATTTGAGTTCGTGGCCTGGGAGAGGAAGACCCACCCTCAGTGTGGGTGGGCAGCATCCAATCAGCTACCAGCATGGCTGGAAAAAGCAGGCAGAAGAAAGTAAAATATATGGCTTGCTGAGTCTTCTAACTTTCATTTTTCTCCTGTGCTGGGTGCTTCCTGTCCCTGAACATCAGACTCCAGGTTCTTCAGCCTTTGCACTCTTGGACTTACACCAGTGGTTTGCCAGGGGCTCTTGAGCCTTTGGCCACAGACTGAAGACCACACAGTTGGCTTCCCTAATTTTGAGGCTGTGGGACTCAGACTGAGCCACTACTGGCTTCCTTGCTCCTCAGCCGGCAAACGACCTATTGTGGGATTTCTTTTTTTTTTTTTTTTAATGTAATCAAGTTTTTCTATTTTTATTTTTATTTTTATTTTTTTTATTTTTTAATTTTTATTTTTTTATTATACTTTAAGTTTTAGGGTACATTGGGATTTCTTTACCTTGTGATCCTGTGAGTTGATTCTCCTTAGTAAACTCCCTTTCATATATACATATATCCTATTAGTTGTGTCCCTCTGGAGAACCCTAATACAGTACCTTATTGTGGTTTTGATTTGTATTTCTCTAATGATTAGTGATTTTGAACATTTCTTCATATGCCTGTTGTCGACATGCATGTCTTCTTTTGAAAAGTGTCTGTTCACATGCTTTGCCCACTTTTTAATGGGATTGTTTGCTTTATACTTGTAAATTTGTTTAACTTCCTTATAGATGCTGGATATTACACTTTTGTCAGATGAACAGTATGTGAATATTTTCTCCCATCCTGTAGATTGTCTGTTTATGGTGTTGATAGTTTTGTTTTGCTCTGCAGAAGCTCTTTAGTTTAATTAAGTGCCACTTGTCATTTTTGTTTTTGTTGCAATTGCTTTTGGCATCTTCATTGTGAAGTCTTTGCCAAGATCTATGTTCAGAATGATGTTTCCTAGGTTATCTTCCAAAGTTTTTATAACTTTACGTTTGACACTTAAGTCTTTCATCCATTTTGAGTTTATTTTTATATACGGTGTAATGAAAGGGTCCAGTTTTAATATTTTGCATATGGCTAGCCAGTTATCCCAGCATCACTTACTGAATAGGGAGTCCTTTCCTCATTGCTTATTTTTGCCAACTTTGTCATAGACACTTTGTTATAGGTGTCTGACATTATTTCTGGGCTCTCTATTCTATTCCTTTGGTCTAAATGTCTGTTTTCATACCAGTACTATGCTGTATTGGTTACTGTGGCCTTGTACCATAGTTTGAAGCCAGTAACAAGATACCTCGAGCTTTGTTATTTTTGCATATAATTACCTTGGCTATTTGGGCTCCTTTTTTGCTTTTACATGAATTTTTAAATAGTTTTTTTCCTAATTCCGTGAAGACTGTCATTTGTAGTTTGATAGGAATAACATTGAATCTCTAGATTGCTTTGGGAAGTATGGCTATTTTAACAACATGGATCCTTCCTATCCCTGAGCATGGAATATTTGTCCAATTCTTTACATCATCTCTGACTTCATTGAGCAGTGTTGCATTATTCTAGTTGTAGAGAACTTAGACCTCACTTGTTAAGCTCTATTCCTAGGTATTTTATACTTTTTATGGCTATTGTGAATTGAATTGTGTTCTTGATTTGGCTGTCAGTTTGGACATTGTTGGTGTATAGAAATGCTACTGAGTTTTGTACATTGATTTTGTTTTCTGAAACTTTGCTGAAGTTGTTTAACAGATCTAGAAACCTTTGGGCAGAACCTTGTGGGTTTTCTAGGTATAGAATTGTATCATCTGCAAACAGAGATAGTTTGACATCCTCTCTTCCCATTTCGATGCGTTTTATTTTTTTCTCTCGCCTGATCTCTCTGGCTGTAACTTCCAGTACTATGTTAAATAAGAGTGGTGAGAGTTACCAAACTTGCCTTGTTCCAGTTCTCAAGGAGAATGCTTCCAGCTTTTGCCCATTCTGTATGATGTTGACTATTCGTTTGTCATAGATGGCTATTATCACTGAGGATTTTTTTACATGAAGGGTTGTTGAGTTTTATCAAATGACTTTTCTGATAATCATATGATTTTTTAAATTTTAGTTCTGTTTATGTGATGAATCACATTTATTAATTTGCATATCTCGAACCAACTTTGCATCAAAGGGGTAAAGCCTACTTGATCATAGTGGAATAGCTTTTTGACGTACTGCTGGATTTGGTCTGATAGTATTTTGTTGAAGGTTGTTGCTTCTGTGTTCATCAAGGATATTCCATGATGTTTTCTTTTTCTGTTGTTTCTGCCTTTCTTCCAGGTTTTCCCATCAGGATGATGCTGGCTTCAGAGAATGAGTTAAAGAGGACTTCTTCCTCCTCAATTTTATGGAATAGTTTCAGTAGGAATAGTACCAGCTCTTCTTTATACATCTGGTAGAATTCAGCTGTGAATCTGTCTGGTCCTGGGCTTTTTTCCAGTTGCAAGGCTTTTTATTACTGATTCAGTTTTGGTATTCACTATTGGTCTGTTCAGGGATTCAACTTTTTACTGGTTCACTCTTAGGAGGTTGTAAGTTTCCAGGAATTTACCTATTTCTTCTAGATTTTCCAGTTTATGTGCAGAGAGGTGTCAGTAGTAGACTCTAAGGGTTTTTTTGAACTTCCATGGAGTTGATGGTAATGCCCCTTGTCATTAAAGATTGCATTTATTTGAATATTCTTTTTTTTTACATTAATTAACTATTCTCACTTTCCCCCCATTCCTCATTATCCTTCTCAGCCTCTGGTAACCATTCGTCTACTCTCCACCTTCATGAATTCAATTGTTTTAATTTTTAGCTCCTAAAAATAAGTGAGAACATGCAAAGTTTGTCTTTCTAAGCCTGAGATTATTTCACTTAAAATGATGAAATCCAGTGCCATCTATGTTGTTGCAAATGATAGGGTCTCATTATTTTTTATGGATTAATAGCACTCTATTATGTATATGTACATTTTCATTATCCACTCATCTGTTGATGGACATAAGTTTCTTCCAAATCTTGCCTACCGTGAATAGTGCTGCCATAAACATGGGAGTACAGACATCACTTCAATATACTGATTTCTTTTTTTTGGTGGGGCGGGGGGGTGGGTATATACCCATAAGTGGGAAGGCTTGATCATATGGTAGCTCTATTTTTAGTTTTTCGAGGAATCTTTATACTGTTCTCCATAGTAGTATTAATTTACATTCCCATCAATAGCATATGAGGATTCTCTTTTATACACATCCTCACCAATATTTTTTATTGCCTGCCTTTTTGATAAAAGCCATTTTAACTGGGGAGAGAAGACATCTCATTGTAGTTTTGATTTGCATTTATCTGATAATGAATGATGTTGTGCACCTTTTCATATACATATTTGCCATTTGTATGTCTTTTGAGAAATATATATTCAGATCTTTTGTACACTTTTAAATCACATGGTTAGATTTTTTTCTATATACTTGTTTCAGCTCCTTATATATTCTGGTTATTAATCCCTTGTCAGATGGATAGATTCCAAATATTTTCTCCCACTCTATGGGTTGTCTCTTCAATTTTTTGATCATTTTCTTTGCTGTACAGGTTTTTAACTTAATGGGATCCCACTTGTCCATTATTGCTTTGTTATCTAGGCTTGTGGGGTATTACTCAAATCATTGCCCACTACAATGTCCTAAAGTTTCTCTTTCTTGCAGTAGTTTCATAATTTGAGGTCTTAGATTTAAGTCTTTAATAAATTTTGGCTTGATTTTTGCATATGGTGAAAGATACGGGTCTAGTTTTATTTTTAGACATATGAGTAACCAGTTTTCTCAGCACCATTAACTGAAGAGAATATCCTTTCCCCAGTGTATGTTCTTGCCACATTTGTAAAAAATTTCACTGTAAATGTATGGATTCATTTCTGGGTTCTCTATTCTGTTTCATTGCTCCATATGTCTGCTTACATGTCAGTACCATGATGTTGTGGTTACTATAACTCTGTAATATAATTTGAACTCAAGTAATGTGATGCTTGCAGTTTTGTTCTCTTGCCCCAGATGGCTTTGGCTATTCTGGGTCTTTTGTGGTTCTATGTAAATTTTAGGATTTTTTTTTTCTACCTCAAGAATGTCATTGGTTTTTTGACACGGATTGCATTGAATCTGTAGATTGCTCTGGGTAGTTAGACATTCATCAATATTTATTGTTTCCATTGTAGAAAGCTTTTACTTCTTTGATTAATTCCTTGGTATTGTATTTTGTTTGTAGCTATTGAAAGTGGGATTTCTTTTGCAGATTGATTGCTGTTGGCATATACAAATGCTACTTGTTTTTGAATGTTGATCTTGTATCCTGCAACTTTACTGAATTTATCAGTTCTAATTTTTTTTTGGTGGAGTGTAGTCTATGCTCTCACTGCTATACTATAAAAAATACCTGAAACTAGGTAATTTATAAAGAAAATATGTTTAATTGGCTCATGATCTCACAGGCTGTACAGGAAACATGACAGCATTTTTGCAAATTCTGAGGAGGCCTCAGGAAACTTACAATTATGGCAGAAGGCAAAGAGGGAGCTATAACTTCACATGGCTAGAACAGGAGAAAGAGAGGCAGGTGGTGTTACACACTTCGAAACAACAAGATCCCACAATAATTCACTCAGTATCACAAGAATAGCACCAAAGGGGAAATTCTCACCCATGATTCAATTACCTCCTACCAGGCTCCATCTCCAAAACTGAGGATTATAATTTGACATGAGATTTGGGCAGGGTCACAGATCCAACCCATATCATGGAGTCTTTAGGTTTTTAAAAATATAAGATTGTATCATCTGCAAACAATAATAATTTGACTTTGTTCTTTCCAGTTTGGGTGCTCTTTATTTCTTTTCCTTGTCAGAATGCTATAGGTAGAACTTTCAGTACTATCTTGAATGACAGTGAGCATCTTTGTGTTCCAGACCCTAGAGGAAAGGCCTTCAGTGTTTCCCTATTCGGTATGATACTAGCTGTGCATCTGTCATAAATGGCTTTTATTATGTTGAGGTATATTTCTTCTTCAATACCCAGTGTTTTGAGGGGTTTTATCATAAAGGGGTATTGAATTTTATCAAATGTTTTCTCAGCATCAATTAAAATGATCATATTGTTTTGTCTTTCATTATGTTGATATGACGTATCACATTGATTGATTTGCATATGTTGACCCAAACTTTATCCCTGGGATAAATCCCACATGGTCAAAATGAATGATCTTTTTAATGTGTTGTCAAATTTATTTTGTGGGCATTTTGTTGGAGATTTTGCATCATTATTCATCAGGGACATTGGCCTGTAGTATTTTTTTATGTGTCTGTGGTTTTGATATCAGATTAATACTGGCCTCATAGAATGAGTTTGGAAGTGTTTCTATCTCTTCTGGTTTTTGGAGTAGTTTTTGGGATTAGTTATTTAAATGTTTGGTAAGATTCAGCATTGAAGCTCTTGGGTCCCAGGCTTTTCTTTGCTGAGAGATTCTATTATAGAATCAATCTCATTACTTGTTATTGGTCTATTCAGGTTTTGGGTTTCTTCATGGTTCAATCTTGGTAGGTTGCATATGTCTAGAAAATCATCCATTTCTTCTTAATTTTTCATTATATTGTCATATAGTTGCTCATAGTAGCCACTAATGATTTTCTGAATTTCTTTAGTATCAGTTTTAGTGTTTCCTTTTTCATCAATAATTATGTTTATTTGGGTCTCTTCTCATTTTTTTAGTTAATCTGGCTAAAGGTTTGTTAATTTTGTCTATCTTTTTAGAAAACTAACTTTTTCTTTCTTTTTATTTTGTATTTTCATATCAATTTTATTTATGCTCTGATATTATTTACCAATTATTGATTTGGTTTGTTTTTGCTTTTCCAGTTATTTAAGATGCATTGTTAGGTTATTTATTTGAAGTTATTTTACTTTTTTGATGTAGGCACTAATAGATATAAACTTCGGTCTTAGTACTGCCCTCACTGTATCCCATAGGTTTGGATATGTTTTGTTTCCATTATCATTTGTTTCAAGAAACTTTTCAATTTTATATTTAATTTCTTCGTTGACCCACTGGTCATTTAGGGGCATATTGTTTAATTTGCATGTGTTTGTGTAGTTTCCAAAATTCCTCATTATCAATTTCTAGTCTTACTGCACTGTAACCAGAGAATATGATTGATGTTATTTCAATTTTTTGAATTTAAGACATGTTTTGTGTACTAACATGTGGTCTTTTTTTGAGAATGAACCACATGCTGAAGAGAAGAATGTGTGTTCTGCAGTCACAAAATAAAATGTTTGTCAAGATCTATTAGGTTCATTTGATCTATAATGCAGATTAAGTCTGATGTTTCTTTGTTGATTTTTTAAATTGGAAATCTGTCCAATGCTGAAAGTGATGTGTTGTCATCTCCAGCTATTATTATATTGGGGCCTATCTCTCCCTTTAGCTCTAATTATATGTGTTTTCTATGTATGGGAGCTACATTGTTGGGTGCATATATATTTACTATTGTTATATCCACTTGCTGAATCGACCCCTTTATCATTATATAGTAACTTTCTTTGTCTCTTTTTATAGTTTTTTACTTGAATCTATTATTTCTTATATAAGTATAGCTACTCTGTCTCTTTTTTGATTTTCATTGTTATGGAATATCTCTTCCCATCTCTTTATTTTCGGTCTGTGTGTGTCTTTATAGATAAAGTGTGTTTCTTGTAGGCAACAGATCACTGGGTCTTCTTTTTTAATCCATTCTGCCATTTTATATCTTTTGATCAGAGAAGTTAGTTCATTTACATTCAATTTTATTATCGATAAGTGAAAACTCTTAATCCTGCCATTAAAAGAAAATAACCATTTTCTTCTGGTAATTTTGTGGTCTTCTCTTCCTTCTTTCCTTCCTTCTTTTCAATGAAGGTGATTTTCTCTGGTGGTATGATTTGATTTCTTACTTTTTATTTTTTGTGTATCTGTTGTAGGGTTTTTAATTTGACATTACCATGAGGTTTGCAAATACTATCTTATATCCTACTATTTTATACTGAAGACAACACATATTGCATAAACAAATGAACAAAAAAGCAAAAAAAATCTAATAAAAACTCTACACTTTATCTCTCCCCTTTTTAATTTTGGCTGTTTCTCTTATATCTTATTATGCTGTCTATGCTTGAAAAGTTGTTGTAGTTATTATTTTGCTTGGTTAATCTTTTAGTTTTTCTACTTAAGAGTAGTTTACACACTAAAATTACAGTGTTATAATATTCTGTGTTTTCCTGAGTACTTACTATTTACAGTGAACTTTATACTTTCAGATAATTTCTTATTGCTCATTAATGTTCTTTACTTTTTGATTGAAGAACTCCTTTTAGTGTTTCTCATAGGACAAGTCTGGTGTTGATAAAATACCTCAGGTTTTGTTTGTCAGGAAGTCTTTATTTCTCCTTCATGATTGAAGGATATTTTTGCCAGATACATTCTGTGTTAAGAGATGTTTCCTTCAGCAAGTTAAATATGTCATGCCACTCTTGCCTGGCCTTTAAACTTCCCAGACATATTGCAGCTCCTTTTTGAGTTATTTGTTTCTTTCATTTTGTTGCTTTTAGAATCCTTCTTTATCCTTGACCTTTGGGAGTTTGATTATTAAATGTCTTGAGGTAGTCTTCTTTGAGTTAAATCTGCTTAGTGTTCTATAAACTTCTTGTGCTTGAATGTTAATATATTTTCTTCAGTTTGGGAAGTTCTCTGTTATCTCTTTGAAAAAACTTTCTACCCCTATCTCTTTCTCTACCCCTTCCCATAATGGGTTAACCCATAAATGGTTAAGGCCAGTAACTCTAAGATTTGATCTTTTGAGAGAATTTTCTAGATCTTGTAAGTGTGCTTTATTCTTATTTTCTTTTTGTCTCCTCTCACTGTGTATTTTCAAATAACCTCTCTTCAAGGTCACTGATTATTTATTCTGCTTAATCAATTCTGCCAATAAGGGATTCTGATGCCTTCAGTATGTCAGTTGCATTTTACAACTCCAGAATTTTTGCTTGATTCTTTTTAATTATTTCAATCTCTTTATTAAATATATCTAATTGAATTATGAATTCCTTTTCTGTGTTATCTTAATTTTTTTTGTCTTTTTTAAAAATCTCAATAGTTTGGGGGAACATGTGGTGTTTGGTTACATGGATAATTTCTTTAGTGGTGGTTTCTGAGATTTTGGTGCACCTATTACCCAAGCAGTGTACACTGTACTCAATGTGTAGTCTTTTAACTTTTCACCCTCCACTCTTCCCCCCGAGTCCCCAGAATTCATTTTATAATTCTTATACATTTGTGTCCTCATAACTTAGCTCTCATTCACAAGTGAGAACACACAATGTTGGTTTTCTGTCTTTAAGTTACCTCACTTAGAATAATGGTCTCCAACTCCATCCAGATTGCTGCAAATGTCATTATTTCATTCTTTTTTATGGTTGAGTAGTATTCCATGGTGTGTGTGTATGTGTATGTGTGTGTGTGTGTGTGTGTGTGTATCATATTTTCTTTATCCACTTGTTGATTGATAGGCATTTGGGCTGGTTTCATGTTTTTACAATTGTGAATTGTGCCGCTATAAACATGCATATGCAAGTGTCTTTTTATATAATGACTTATTTTCCTCTGGGTAGATATCCAGTAGTGAAATTGCTGGATCAAATGGTAGATCTACTTTTAGTTCTTTAAGAAGTCTCCATACTGTTTTCCGTATTGGTTGTACTAGTTCACATTCCCACCGGCAGTGTAAAAGCATTCCCTTTTCTCCACATCCATGCCAACATCTATTATTTTTTAATTTTTTGATTATGGCCATTCTTACAGGAGTAAGGTGATATCTCATTGTGGTTTTGATTTGTACTTCCCTGATAAAGAGTGATGTTAAGCATTTCCCATATACTTTTTGGTGATTTGTATATCTTCTTTTGAGAATATCTATTCATGTCCTTATCCCAATTTTTGATGGTATTATTTAGGTTTTTTTTGCTGACTTGTTTGAGTTCCTTGTAGATTCTGGTAATTAGTCCTTTTTTAATGCATAGTTTGTGAAAATTCTCTCCCACTCTGTGGGTTGTTTATTTTCTCTGCTGGTTATTTCTTTTGCTGTGCAGAAGCTTTTTAGTTTAATTAACTCCCATCTATTTATCTTTGTTGCATTTGTTTTTGGGTTCTTCGTCATAAACTCTTTGCCTAAGCCAATGTCTAGAACAGTTTTTCTGATGTCTTCTAGAAATTTTATGTTTTCAGGTCTTAGGTTTAAGTCTTTGATCCATCTTGAGTTGATTTTTGTATAAGGTGAGACATAAGGATCCAATTTTATTATTCTACACGTGGCTTGCCAGTTATCTCAGCATCATTTGTTGAATAGGGGGGCCTTTTCTCAGTTTATGTTTTTTTTGTTTGTTTGTTTTGTTGTTTTTTTTTTGCTCTTTTGAAGATCAGTTGACTGCTAGTATTCAAATAGCATATCAAAAAAATTATCCACCATGATCAAGTGGGTTTCATACCAGAAATGCAGGCATGGTTTAACATATGCAAGTCAATAAATGTGATAAACCACATAAACAGAATTAAAAACAAAAATCATATGATTACCTCAATAGAGCTGCATAAAAAGCATTTGACAAAATCTAGCATCGTTTTATGGTTAAAACCTTCTGCAAAATCGGCATAGAAGGGACATACTTTAAGGTAATAAAAGCCATCTATGATAAACTCATAGTCAACATTATACTTAGTGGGGAAAAGTTGAAAGTGGCAGAAACAGAAACTCTTGTTCTCTTCCTTTAATTTCTCCCAAACAGAGTCTCTCTCTACCTGCTGAGCTGCCTGAAGCTAGACATAAACAACTCTGTGGCCACTACCACTGAGACTGCACTGGGTCAGAACTGAAGCCAACACAGCACTTGGTCTCACCCAAAGCCCAGTGTAACCACTACCTGGCTACTGCTTCTGTTTGCTCAAGGCCCTAGGACTCTATAATCAGCAGGTGACAAAACCAACCAGGTTTGTCTTTTTCATCAGGTTAGTGAGTTTCCTCAGTCCCCGGGTGGGTCCACAGGTACTGTCTGGAAGCCAGGGACTGGAATCAAAGATCTTAGAAATCTGCCTGGTGTTCTATTGTATTGAGGCTAAGGTGTCACTCAAACCATGAGACAATATTTTTCCTACTCTTCCCTCCCTTTTCCCCAGGCAGAGGAGCCTTTCCTCGTGGCTACCACCACCAGAGACTCAAGAGAGGTACTACCAGGCTATCACAGACATTCACTTAAAGACCACAAGGGCTCTTCAGTCAGCCTGTGGTGAACCCATCAGGCCTGGGACTCACCCTTCAGGGCAATGGGCTCCCCTTTGGCCCAGGACATGTTGAGAAATGCCACCCAAGAGCCAAGGCCTAGAATCAGGGAAGTCAATAGCCCTCTTTGTGCTCTAACCAATGTGGCCAAGCTGGTGCCTGAAGCCAGCATATCTCAGAGACTCACCCAAGGCCCATGACTAACTATGTGGTTATTGCTGCTGGTTCTTCAAGGCCCAAGGGCATTTTTGTCAGCAGGTGATTAATCCTGCCAGACTGGCTTCTTTCCTTAAGGTAGCAAGTTCTCATCTGGTCTAGGGTATGTCTAGATATGTTGTTCAGGAGCTAGGGCCTGGAATGGGGGACTCATGACTCTTCCCAGTGCCCTATCCTAATATGACTGACCTGGTAACCAAGATGCAAGACAAAGTCCCCCTTACTCTTCTTTCCCTCCTCCTCTCCTCAAGTAAAATAAAGGAGTCATTTTTGTTGCTGCAAGCTGTGCTGCCTGGGTTTGTCGAGGGAGAGGCACAAGCATTCCCTTAGTCACCCTGGCTGGTGTCCCATATCCACTAGCTCTGAGCCCAGTATGCTGCTAGGACTTTTTAGAAATTACAAGTCCTTGTAGCCTAGACTGCATTTCAAGCGTATTTAGGACCCCAGAGCCCCTTAGCCCTCATGGGCAAGGCTTCCCAAAACTCAAATTCAACCACTGGGATGGCTAACTCCCCTCTGGCTAAAGCTGATCTAAATGATCCCCCCTCCATGTGTAGGCATCAGCTGAGTTTAGCCATGTTTTCCTTTCTGCTGTGACAGAGCAGCACTTCGTTCACCACACTCTCCCTCACCCAAACACATAGATTCTCCTTGCCACATGGCCACTGTTGGGAGTATGGAAGAAGGGTGGCATCAGTAATTTAAGGCTGTTTTCCCTACCCTCTTCAGTGCCTCTTTTAGTGATATGAAGTTAAAACCAGGTATTGTGATACCTCACATAATTTTTCATTCTTGTGTATGTGCTTTTTTGTGTAGATGTTATATTGGTGTTCCTATGGGAGGGATGATCAATGAAGGCTTCTATTAGGCCATCTTGCTCTGTCCTCTCCATCTAGATATGTTTAGATACACAGATATTTAACATTGTGTTAAAATTGCATACACTATAAACTCCACTTAAAACTGATTAAAGTCTCATTCTTGTCAAATAAATAAATAAATAAATAAATAAAATTGCCTACACTGGTCAGTGCAGCAACATGCTATACAGGTTCGTGGCCTGGGAGCAATCGGCTATGTTATATAGCCTAGGTATGTGGTAGGCTGTACCATCTCAGTTTACGTAAAGTACACTCTATAATGTTTGCACAGCAATGAAATCACCTAACAATGTATTCCTTAAAGTGTATCCCTGTCATTAAGCAATACACAATTGTACACTTGTGTTTTTTGAAGACATCCCACTTTTGCTTTAGTAATATTTGCACATCTTTTCTGAAAGTTAAGTTGGCACTTATTATAATCCTCATTTTGTAAGTGAAAAAAAAATGAGAGCCAGAGCATTTTTAGGTTTTGTCTATGGCCACATAGTTAGCAGGTTCTGAGAATCCAAGTGTTTTGACTCTTGGCTAAAAGTGTTTTCTGGCTCCAAACTTTATTTTTCAAATTTAGTAAAAACAAACTAGAAAGTAGTGAGATAAATGTGACATAATCATTCAAGAAGTCAATGATGAAAGCCCTTAGGCTTTCAAAAAATAACAGAAAGAAATACACAGAGAGAAACCCCCTGCAGAGCCAGTTCTTATTGAAATCCACAGAAGGAGCATTATCTCCATTCCCCCCACTCCCAATTTCAGACTCTTCCCTCTTCCTAGCCTGCAGACACACCAGTATGAAACACTCTTCTTCTTCTGCCAAAATTTGGAATGAAGGAGATTGTAGTTCCTCTCTAGGGCAAGACAACTCCAAAATGAGTGTGGTTATCTTGTTGTCTCTAAAAGCCAAGAGATATACAAAGTGTGGGGTAATGTCAGAAGGACATACAAATTGACTTTTAGGGAAGCTTACTGGCCAAAAATAGGGGCCAAACATAACTATCTAAATAGTAATAACTTCAATGAATTGAAACACATCAAAACATTAAAAATACATGTGTTCATGATCTTTTAAAAATTCTCATCAAAGTTGGGGTTTTCACAGGAACTAACTCATTATTCTGAAAATTGGAAAATATCATGTATTTACTCTGCATGGATTGTATTTCAGTGAAACCAGAAAGAGAATAATAAAAAGTTATTCTTTGTAGTATAAATACAGCTTATAAATGAAGTAAGATTGTTGTATAATTTTTTTCCTAATGAAATAATAGCTGGAGGCATGGCTTACACCTGTAATTCCAGCCAGTTGGGAAGCAGAAGTGAAAGGATCACTTGAGACTATGAGTTTGAGACCAGCCTGGGCAACAGAAAGACCCTACCTCAACAAAAATAGAAAGAAAATAAAGAAACAGTGGATCTAGGTATTAGTCATGAATGGCTGTTTAACCCTTCAGATGAAAGCTAATTGGGACCTTCATTTAAAAATGAATTCCACTTTCATCATGGAAATCTACTGTTACTAAAGGTAGGAAAAGAAAAGATTTCATTTCTTTTGATATAATGCAATATGAAGCATACAGTACCATCTCTGCCTTGCTCTTGCTGGAGTAAAAAAATAATAATAATAAGCTTTTATCTTGCTAAGCCTTTAGATCCAACTGCCAGTTTTCAGGAAAAAATGAAGCTTAGAAAAACATGTTAAATGATAACCACAAAGAGTTAGCCAAATACAATGTGGGAAATTCTATATGACAAATGACCCAGATTTTTGAATAACTAACTGGCATTTGGAAGAAAACGATACAGAATACAGGGTCAGTTTTAGCTTGTTAAAAGTTAAAAAGACTTTAGGGGGATATTAAACAATAATGCATAAAATTTGTTTGGAACCTGATTTAAACAGATATTTCTGTGAAAATTAAGGAAAATTTAAAACAGACTTGTATTAAGTGATTTAAAGATATTTCTAAATGACCTTTATTGTATTGGTTTTGATAAGATATTGAAGTTGTGATTTTAAAAATATCTTTATCTGTTACAGATATACACTAAGTGTTTGGTTAGATGGTGCATGGAGAAACACAGTATTAAAATGTATCCAACATTCCTCTGTTGCCAGTGTCACAGATGACCCCAATCTTTGCTATTATAAATAACATTTTAATATCTACATATACACCTACAGCATTTGTACTTTTAAAAATTACTCTCTTAGAAGGTATGCTCAGATGTGGGAACCACAGCAAAAGGTATAAAAATGTATTTATAAGTTTCTTTTTTTAATTTTTAATTTTATGGGTATATGGTAAGTATATATATGTATAGGATACATGATATAGTTATACAGTGTGTACTAATTACATCAGGGTAAATGGGTTATCCATTGGCTCAAGCATTTATCTTTTGTGTTACAAATAGTAAAATTATACTTTTTTGTTACTTTTAAATGTATGGTACATTATTGTTGATTGTAGTCATCATGTTGTGCTATAAAATACTAGATCTTATTCATTATATCAAACTGTAATTTTGTACATATTAATCATCACCACATGCCCCCCACACAGACGCTACCCCTCCTAGCCTCTGCTGACCATCATTCTACTCTTTCTTTATCCATGAGTTCAATTGTTTTAATTTTTATCTCCTATGAGTAGGTGAGAACATGAAATGTTTATCTTTCTGTACCTGGCTTATTTTACTTAACATAATGTCCTCCAGTTCCATCCATGTTGTTGCAAATTACAGGATCTCATTATTTTCTATGGATTGATAATACTCCATTGTATATTTGTACCACATTTTCTTTATTTGGCAGTTGAACACTTAAGTTTATTTCATATCTTGACTATTATGAATATTGCTGAACATAAATATGGGAGTGCAGATATCTTTTTGATATACTGATTTCCTAACATTTGGATATATATCTAGTAGTAGGATTGCTGGATTATATGGGAGTTCTATTTTTAGTTTTTTTAAAAAATCTCCATATTTTTCTCCATAGTAGTTGCACAAATTTACATTTCCATCAACAGCGTATGAGGGTTGTCTTTTATCCACATCCTTGCCAGCATTCATTATTGCTCACCTTTTGGATAAAAACTATTTTAACTGGGGTGAGATGACACCTCATTATAGTTTTAATTTGCATTTTTCTGATGATCAATAATGTTGAGCACCTTTTCATATACTTGTTTGCCATTTTTATATCTTCTTTTGAGAAATAGCTATTCAGATCTTTTGCCCATTTCTAAAATCAGATTATTAGGTTTTTTTGTATTGAGTAGTTTGAGCTCCTTACATATTTTGTAATTAATCCCTTGTCAGATAGATAGTTTGCAAATATTATCTCCAATCCTGTGAGTTGTCTCTTCACTTAATTGAATATTTCCTTTGCTGTGCAGAAGCATTGTAACTTGATGTTAATCCTTTTATCTATTTTTGCTTTGGTTGGCTGTGCTTTTGAGGTATTACTCAAGAAATCTTTGCTCAGAACAGTGTCTTGGAGAATATTTCCAATGTTTGTTTTTAGTAGTTTTATATTTCCAGGTTTTAGATTTAATGAATTTTGATTTGATTTTTGCATATGGTGAGAAATAGGGGTCTAGTATCATTATTTTGCATATGAAAATTCAGTTTTTCTATCACCTTTTATTGAAGAGAATGTTCTTTCCCCAGTGTATGTTCTTGGCACCTTTATAAAAAATGAGTTCACTATATATGTTATAGATTTATTTCTTAGTTCTCTATTCTGTTTTATTGGTCTATGTGCCTGTTTTTATTCCAGTACCATGATGTTTTGATTACTACAGCTGTATAATATTATTTGAAGTCAGGTAATGTGATACCTGAAGTTTTCTTTTTGTTGTTGTTTTTGTGGCTTTGGCTGTTTTGGGTCTTTCGTGATTCCATATATAACTTAGGATTTTTTTTTATTTCAATGAACAATGTCATTGGTATTTTATTGTATTTTTTATAATTACTTTATAAAGTTATATTTCAAATCAGATAAAGAGTTACAAACAAAAAGAAATTTGTGCTTTCTATTTACCTATATAGTTATGTTTACCAGTGTTCCTTATTTCTTCATGGGGTTTCAAGTTCAGTCTATTGACCTTTCATTTTAGCCCGAAAGACTTCCTTGAGTAGTTTTTGAAGAGCAAATTTGCTACTAATGAATTACCTCAGTTTTTGTGTTTATTTGAAAATGTCTTGATTTCTCCCTCGTTTTCAAAGAATACTTTTGCTGAGTGTAGAATTCTTGGTTGATGGTTTTTTCTCTCAGCGTTTTTAGTATGTCATGCCATTGCATTCTGACCACCATAGTTTTTTTTTTTAATTTTTAATTTTTTATTTCCAGTTCTGTGCAGGATGTGCAGGTTTTTTACATAGGTAGACGTGTGCCATAGTGGTTTGCTGCACCTATCAACCCATCACCTAGGTATTAAGCCCAGCATGCATTAGCTATTTTTCCTAATACTCTCCCTCCCCTCATCGCATCTTCTGACAGGCACCAGTTTGTGATGATAGGGATTGCATAGACTTTATAAATTGCTTTGGGTAGTATGTACATGTTTACAATATTTATTCTACAATCCATGATCATGGAATATCTTTCTGTGTGTGTCCTCTTCAATTTCTTTCATCAATATTTATAGTTTTTATTATAGAGATCTTTCACATTTTTGGTTTATTTCGAGGTATTTTATTTCTTGAGGCTTTTTTTTTTTTTTTTTTTTTAGATTATTTATTGTTGGCATGTAGAAATGCTACTGATCGGCTGGGCGCAGTGGTCATGCCTATAATCCCAACACTCTGGGAGGCCGAGGAGGCAGATCACCTGAGGTCAGGAGTTTGAGACCAGCCTGACCAATGTGGTGAAACCCCGTCTATACTAGAAAAATACAAAATTAGCCGGGCATGGTGGCGCATGCCAGTAGTCCCAGCTAATTGGGAGGCTGAGGCACGAGAATCACTTGAATGTGGGAGGCAGAGGTTGCAGTGAGCCAAGATCACACCACTGAACTCCAACTTGGGCAACAGAGTGAGACTCCATCTAAAAAAAAAAAAAATGCTACTGATTGTTGTATATTGATTTTGTATCCTGAAACTTTACTAATCGTTTTTTGGTGGAGTCTTTAGGTTTTTCCAAAATTAAGATCATATCATCTGCAAACAGGATAATTTGAATTTTTTCTTTTGAATTTGGATACCCTTTGTTTCTTTCTCTTGTCTGATTTCTCTAGCTAGGACTTCCTGCACTATCTACGTTGAATAAGAGTGGTGAAAGTTAGCATCCTTGTCATGTTCCCAATCTTAGAGGAAAGACTTTCCATTTTTTCCCGCTAAGTATAATATTAGCTGAGTGCCTGACATATATGGCTTCTATTGTGTTGACATATGTTCATTCTATACCCAGTGGTTTAAGGGATTTTATTATAAGGGGATGTAGAATTTTATCAAATGCTATCTCAGTATCTATTGAAATAATCATATGGCTTTTGTCCTTCACTCTGTTGATACAATGTATCACATTGATTGATTTATGTATGTTGAACCACTCTTGCATTCCTGGAACAAATCCCACTTAGTCTTGATAAATAATGTTCACAATATGTTGCTGATATCAATTTGCTGGCATTTTGCTGAAGATTTTTATATCAATGTTCATTGCAGATAAATTGGCCTGTAGTTTTTTTGTTTGTTTTGATGTCTCTTAGTCTGGTTTTGGTATCAAGATAATACTGGCCTTGTGAAATGTGTTTGGAAGTATTTCTTTCTCCTCTATTTTTCACAATACTTTGAGTAATATTGATATTAGTTCTTCTTTAAATGTTTAGTAAAATGCATAAGTGAATCCATTAATTTGCAGACTTTGCTTAGAGAGTTTTTATTAAAGTTTTGATCTTATTACTTGTTATTTGTCTACTAAGGTTTTTGATTTCTTCATAGTTAAATCTTGATAGATTTAATGCATCTAGTAATTTGGCTATTCTAGGTTTTCCAATTTATTGTCATACAGTTGCTCATAGTAGTTATAGTAGCCTTTAATGATCCTTTGAATTTCTTCAGTATCCATTGTAATATCTTCTCTTTTGTTTGTGATTTTATGTATTTGGGTCATCTCTCTTTTTTTTAGAGTACTAAAGGCTTACTGATTTTGTTTTATCTTTTTAGAAAGTGAACTTTTTATTTAATTGATTTTTGTACATTTTTTCTTATAAATTTTATTTATGCTTTGATCTTTACTACCTTTTTTCTACTAATTTTTTATTTTGTTTCCTCTTGCTTTATAGATATTTAAGATTCATCTTTATTTGTTTAAAGATGTTCTACTTCTTTTGATGGAGACACTCATTGCTATGAACTTTCCTCTTATTGCTTTTGCTGTATCCCATAAGTTTGGTATGTTATTTCCATTTTCATTTGTTTCAATAAATTGTTAAATTTTCTTCATAATTTCTTTTCTTTTTTAAATTATATTTTAAGTTCTGGGGTACATGTGCAGGACATGCAGGTTTGTTACATAGGTATACACGTGCCATAGGGGTTTGCTGCACCCATCAATGTGTCATCTATATTAGGTATTTCTCCTAATGCTATCCCTCCCCTAGCCCCCCACCCCCCAAAAGGCCCCGGTGGGTGATGTTCCCCTCCCTGTGTTCATGTTCTCATTGTTCAACTACCACTTATGAGGGAGAACATGCAGTGTTGGGATTTCTGATCTTGTGTTAGTTTGCTGAGAATGATGGTTTCCAGCTTCACCCATGTCTCTGCAAAGGACATGAACTCCTCCTTTTTTATGGCTACATAGTATTCCATGGTGTATATGTGCCACATTTTCCTTATCCAGTCTATGATTGATGGGCATTTGGGTTGGTTCAATGTTTTTGCTATTGTGAACAGTGCCACAATAAACATACGTGTGCATGTGTCTTTATAGTAGAATGATTTATAATTCTTTGGTTATATACCCAGTAATGAGATTGCTGGGTCAAATGGTATTTCTAGTTCTAGATCCTTGAGGAATTTCCATACTGTCTTCCACAACAGTTGTACCAATTTACACTTCCACCAACAGTGTAAAAGCTTTGCTATTTCTCCACATCTTCTCTAGCATTTGTTGTTTCCTGATTTTTTAATGATCACCATTCTAACTGGAGAAATGGTATTCATTGTGTTTTTCATTTGCATTTCTCTAATGACCAGTGATGATGAGGTTTTTTTTATATGTTTGTTGGCTGCATAAATGTCTTATTTTGAGAAGTGTTTGTTCATGTCCTTCTCCCACTTTTCAATTGGGTTGATTTTTCTTGTAAATTTATTTAAGTTCTTTGTAGATTCTGGATATTAGCCCTTTGTCAGATGGATAGATTGCAAATATTTTCTCCCATTCTGTAGGTTGCCTGTTCACTCTGATGATAGTTTCTTTTGCTGTGCAGAAGCTCTTTAGTTTAATTAGATCCCATCTGTCAATTTTGGCTTTTGTTGCCATTGCTTTTGGCGTTTCAGTCATGAAGTATTTGCCCATGCCTATGTCCTGAGTGGTATTGCCTAGGTTTTCTTCTAGGGTTTTTATGGTTTTAGGTCTTACACTTAAGTCTTTAATCCATCTTGAGTTAATGTTTATATAAGGTATAAGGAAGGAATCCAGTTTCAGCTTTCTGCATATGGCTACCCAGTTTTCCCAAAACCACATATTAAATAGGGAATCCTGAGGAAGTCAAATTGTCCCTGTTTGCAGATGACATGATTGTATATCTAGAAAACCCCATTGTCTCAGCCCAAAATCTCCTTAAGCTGATAAGCAACTTCAGCAAAGTCTCAGGATACAAAATCAATGTACAAAAATCACAAGCATTCTTATGCACCAATAACAGACAAACAGAGAGCCAAATCATGAGTGAAATCCCATTCACAATTGCTTCAAAGAGAATAAAATACTTAGGAATCCAACTTACAAGGGACATGAAGGACCTCTTCAAGGAGAACTACAAACCACTGCTCAATGAAATAAAAGAGGATACAAACAAATGGAAGAACATTCCCTGCTCATGGGTAGGAAGAATCAATATCATGAAAATGGCCATACTGCACCAGGTAATTTATAGATTCAATGCTATCCCCATCAAGCTACCAATGACTTTCTTCACAGAATTGGAAAAACCACTTTAAAGTTCATATGGAACCAAAAAAGAGCCTGCATTGCCAAGACAATCCTAAGCAAAAAGAATAAAGCTGGAGGCATCACGCTACCTGACTTCAAACTATACTACAAGACTACAGTAAACAAAACAGCATGGTACTGGTACCAAAAAAGAGATATAGACCAATGGAACAGAACAGAGCCCTCAGAAATAATACCACACATCTACAACCATCTGATCTTTGACAAACCTGACAAAAACAAGAAATGAGGAAAGGATTCCCTATTTGATAAATGGTGCTGGGAAAACTGGTGAGCCATATGTAGAAAGCTGAAACTGGATCCCTTCCTTATACCTGATACCAAAATTAATTCAAGATGGATTAAAGACTTAAATGTTAGACCTAATACCATAAAAACCCTAGAAGAAAACCTAGGCAATACCATTCAGGACATAAGCATGGGCAAGGACTTCATGTCTAAAACACAAAAAGCAATGGCAACAAAAGCCAAAATTGACAAATGGGATCTAATTAAAGAGCTTCTGCACAGCAAAAGAAACTACCATCAGAGTGAACAGGCAACCTACAAAATGGGAGAAAATTTTCGCAAACTACTCATTTGACAAAGGGCTAATATCCAGAATCTACAATGAACTCAAACAAATTTACAAGAAAAAAACAAACAACCCCATCAAAAAGTGGGTGAAGGACATGAACAGACACTTCTCAAAAGAAGACATTTATGCAGCCAACAGACACATGAAAAAATGCTCATCATCACCGGCCATCAGAGAAATGCAAATCAAAACCACAATGAGATACCATCTCATACCAGTTAGAATGGCAATCATTAAAAAGTCAGGAAGCAACAGGTGCTAGAGAGGATGTGGAGAAATAGGAACACTTTTACACTGTTGGTGGGACTGTAAACTAGTTCAACCATTGTGGAAGTCAGTGTGGCGATTCCTCAGGGATCTAGAACTAGAAATACCATTTGACCCAGCCATACCATTACTGGGTATATACCCAAAGGACTATAAATCATGCTGCTATAAAGACACATGCACACGTATGTTTATTGTGGCACTATTCACAATAGCGAAGACTTGGAGACAACCCAAATGTCCAAAAATGATAGACTGGATTAAGAAAATGTGGCACATATACACCATGGAATACTATGCAGCCATAAAAAATGATGAGTTCATGTCCTTCGTAGGGACACAGATGAAACTGGGAACATCATTCTCAGTAAACTATCGCAAGGACAAAAAACCAAACACCGCATATTCTCACTCATAGGTGGGAATTGAACAATAAGAACACATGGACACAGGAAGGGGAACATCACACTCTGGGGACTGTTGTGGGGTGGGGGGAGTGGGGAGGGATAGCTTTAGGAGATATACCTAATGCTAAATGACGAGTTAATGGGTGCAGCACACCAGCATGGCACATGTATACATATGTAACTAACCTGCACATTGTGCACATGTACCCTAAAACTTAAAGTATAATAATAATAAAATAAAATAATAAAAATTTAAATAAATAAATAAATAGGGAATCCTTTCACCATTGCTTGTATTTGTCAGGTTTGTCGAAGATCGGATGGTTATAGATGTATGGTGTTATTTCTGAGGACTCTATTCTGTTCCATTGTTCTATATATCTGTTTTGGGACCAGTAGCAAGCTGTTTTTTTTTTTTTTCTACTGTAGCCCTGTAGTATTGTTTGAAGTCAGGTAGTGTGATGCCTCCAGCTTTATTCTTTTTGGTTAGGGTTGTCTTGGATATGCAGGTTCTTTTTTCTTTCCATATGGAATTTAAAGTAGCTTCTTCCAATTCTGTTAAGAAAGTCAGTGGGAGCTTAATGGGAATAGCACTGAATCTATAAATTACTTTGAACAGCATGGGCATTTTCACAATATTAATTCTTCCTGTCCATGAACATAGAATTTTTTCCATTTGTTTATGTCCTCTCTTATTTCCTTGAGCAGTGGCTTGTAGTTCTCCTTGAACAGGTCCTTCACATCCCTTGTAAGTTGTATTCCTAGGTATTTTATCCTGTTTGTAGTGATTGTGAATGGGAGTTCACTCATGATTTGGTTCTCTGTTTGTCTGTTATTGGTGTATAGGAATGCTTGTGATTTTTGCACATTGATTTTGTACCCTGAGACTTTGCCGAAGTTGCTTATCAGCTTAAGGAGATTTTGGGCTGAGACTATGGGGTTTTCTAAATATACAATCATGTCATTGGCAAACAGAGACAATTTGACTTCCTCTTTTCCAAATGTATACACTTTCTTTCTTTCTCGTGACTGATTGACCTAGCGAGAACTTCCAATACTATGTTGAATAGGAGTGGTGAGAGAGGGCATCCCTGTCTTGTGCTGATTTTCAAAGGAAATGCTTCCAGTTTTTACCCATTCAGTATGATATTGGCTGTGGGTTTTTCATAAATAGCTCTTAATATTTTGAGATATGTTCCACCAATACCTAGTTTACTGAGAGTTTTTAGCATGAAAGGTTGTTGAATTTTATCGAAGGCCTTTACTGCATCTATTCAGATAATCATGTGTTTTTTCTCATTGGTTCTGTTTATGTGATGCATTATGTTTACTGATTTGTGTATGTTGAACCAGCCCTGCATCCCAGGGATGAAGCCAACTTGATCATCGTGGATAAGCTTTTTCATATGCTGCTGGATTCGGTTTGCAGTATTTTATTGAGGATTTTCACATCGCTGTTCATCAGAAATATTGGCCTGAAATTTTCTTTTTTTGTTGTGTCTCTGCCAGGTTTTTGTATGAGGATGATGCTGGGCTTCTAAAATGAGTTAGGGGGGATTCCTTCTTTTTCAGTTGTTTTGAATAGTTTCAGAAGGAATGGTACCGGTTCCTCTTTGTACGTCTTGTAGAATTCAGCTGTGAATCTGTCTGGTCCTGGGGGCTTTTTTGGTTGGTAGGCTATTAATTACTGCCTCAATTTCAGAACCTGTTATTGGTCTACTCAGGGATTCGACTTCTTCCTGGTTTAGTCTTGGGAGAGTGTTTGTTTTCAGGAAGTTATCCATTTCTTCTAGATTTCCTAGGTTATTTGCATAGAGGTGTTTATAGTATTCTCTGATGGTAGTTGGTATTTCTGTGGGATTGGTGGTGATATCCCCTTTATCATTTTTTTATTGCATCTGTTTGATGTTTCTCTCTTTTCTTATTAGTCTGGCTAGCAGTCTATCTATTTTACTATCTTTTTAAAAAACTAGCTCCTAAATTCACTGATTCTTTTGAAGGGTTTTTCGTGTCTCTATCTCCTTCAGTTCTGCTCTGACCTTAGTTATTTCTTGTCTTCTGCTAGCTTTTGAAGTTATTTAGTCATTCAGGAGCAGGTTGTTCAGTTTCCATGTAATTTTGCAGTTTTGAGTTAGTTTCTTTATCCTGAGTTCTAATTTGATTGCATTGTGGTCTCAGAGACTGTGTGTTATGATTTCCATTCTTTTGCATTTGTTGAGGAGTGTTTCAATTGGAAGGACCACTTACAATTATGTGGTCAATTTTAGAATAAGTGCAATGAGGTGCTGAGAAGAATGTATATTCTGTTGATTTGGGGTGGAGAGTTCTGTAGATGTCTGTTAGGGCCACTTGGTCCAGAGCTGAGTTCAAGTCCTGAAAATCCTTGTTAATTACCTGTCTCGTTGATCTAATATTGAAAGTGGGGAGTTAAAGTCTCCCGCTATTATTGTGAGAGATTCCATGTCTCTTTGTAGGTCTCTAAGAACTTGCTTTATAAATCTGGGTTCTCCTGTATTGAATTCATATATATTTAGGATTGTTAGTTCTTCTTGTTGAATTGATCCATTTACCATTATGTAATGCCCTTCTTTGTCTCTTTTTATCTTCGTTCATTTAAAGCCTGTTTTATCAGAGACTAGCACTGCAACCCCTGCTTTTTTTTTTTTTTTTTTTTTTTTTTTTTTTTTTTTTTTGCTTTCCATTTGCTTGGTAAATATTCCCCCATCCCTTTATTTTGAACCTATGTGTGTCTTTGCATGTGAGACAGGTCTTCTGAATACAGCAAACCAATGGGTCTTGACTGTTTATCCAATTTGCCAGTCTGTGTCTTTTAATTGGGGCATTTAGCCTGTTTCCATTTAAGGTTAATATTGTTATGTGTGAATTTGATCCTGTAATTGTGATGCTAGCTGGTTGTTTTGCCCATTAGTTGATATAGTTTCTTCATAGCATTGATGGTCTTTACAATTTGGTATGTTTTTGCAGTGGCTGGTTCTGGTTTTTCTTTTCCATTTTTAGTGCTTCCTTCAGGAGCTCTTGTAAGCCAGGCCTGGTGGTGACAAAATCTCTCAACATTTGTTGTCTGTAAAGGATTTTATTTCTCCTTCACTTATGAAGCTTAGTTTCACTGGATATAAAATTCTGGGTTGAAAATTCTCTTCCTTAAGAATGTTGAATATTGGCCCCCACTCTCTTCTGCCTTGTAAGGTTTCTGCTGAGAGATCTGCTGTTAGTCTGATGGGCTTCCCTTTGTGGGTAACCTGACCTTTCTCTGGCTGCCCTAGAAATTTTTTCATTCATTTCAACCTCAGTGAATCTGACAATTATGTGACTTGGGGTTGCTCTTCTCCAGGAGTACCTTTGTGGTGTTCTGTGTATTTCCTGAATTTGAATGTTGGCCTGTCTTGCTAGGTTGGGGAAGTTTTCCTGGATAATGTCCTGAAGTGTGTTTTCCAACTTGGTTCCATTTTCCTTGTCACTTTCAGGTACACCAATCAGGCATAGATTGGGTCTTTTCACATAGTCCCATATTTTGTAGGCTTTGTTTCTTTTCACTCTTTTTTTTCTAATATTTTCTTCTCACTTTATTTCATTGAAATGTTCTTCAATCTCTGATATACTTTCTTCCACTTGATCGATTCGGCTATTGATACTTGTGTATGCTTTATGAAGTTCTTGTGCTGCATTTTCCAGCTCCATCAGGTCATTTATGTTCCTCTCTAAACTGGTTATTATAGTTAGCAATTCATCTAATCTTTTTTAAAGTTCTTAGCTTCCTTGCATTGGGTTAGAACATGCTCCTTTAGCTCGGAGGAGTTTGTTATTACCCACCTTCTGAAGCCTACTTCTGTCGATTCGTCAAATTCTTTCTCCGTCCAGTTTCATTCCCTTGCTGGTGAGGAGTTGTGATCCTTTAGAGGAGAAGAGGTGTTCTGGTTTTTCAAATTTTAAGCTTTTTTGCACTAGTTTCTCCCCATCTTCATGGATTTAGCTACCTTTGGTTTTTGTAGTTGGTGACCTTCTGATTGGGTCTCTGAGTGGAAGTCCTTTTGGTTGATGTTGACACTATTCCTTTCTGTTTGTTAGTTTTCCTGCTAACAGTCAGGTTCCTCTGCTGCAGGTCTGCTGCAGTTTGCTGGAGGTTCACCCCAGACCCTGTTTTCCTGGGTATCACTGGCAGATGCTACAGTACAGCAAAGATTGCTGCCTGTTCCTTCCTCTGTTAGCTTTTTCCCAGAGGGGCACCTGCCAGATGCCAGCCAGAGCTCTCCTGTATGAGGTGTCTGTTGGACCCTACTGGGAAGTGTTTCCCAGTCAGGATAATTGTGGATCGGGGACCCACTTGAGGAGGCAGTCTGTCCCTTATCAGAGTTCAAACACTGTGCTAGAGATGTGCTTCTCCCTTCAGAGCTGCCAGGCAAGGACGGATAAGTCTGCTGAAGCTGCACCCACAGCCACCCCTTCCCCCAGGTGTTCTGTCCCAGGGAGGTGGGGGTTTTATCTATAAGTCTCTGAGTGGGGTTGCTGCCTTTTTTTCAGAGATGCCCTGCCCAGAGGAAAGGGAATCTAGAGAGGCAGCCTGGCTTTGCTGAGCTGTGGTGGGCTCCACCCAGTTCGAACTTCCCAGTGGCTTTGTTTACACTGTAAGGGGAAAACCGCCTACTCAAGCCTCAGCAATGGTGGACGCCCCTCCCCCCACCAAGCTCCAACATCCCAGGTCAAGCTGGGACTGCTGTGCTGGCTGCAAGAATTTCAAGCCAGTGGATCTTAGCTTGCTGGGTTATGTTGGGGTGGGACCCGCTGAGCCAGACCACTTGGCTCCCTGGCTTTAGCCCCCTTTCCAGGGGAGTGAACAGTTCCATCTTGCTCACATTCCAGGCACCACTAGGGTATGAAAAACAAAACAAACAAACAAAAAAAAAACAAAACAGAACAACTCCTGTGACTAGCTCGGTGTCTGCTCAAATGGACGTCCAGTTTTGTCCTGGAAACCAAGGGCTCTGGTGGCATATGCACCGGAGGGAATCTCCTGGCCTGCAGGTTGGAAAGACTGTGGTAGATGCACAGTATGTGGGCCAGAGTGCATGATACAGTCCCTAATGGCTTCCCTTGTCTAGGAGAGGGAGTTCCCCGACCCCTTGTACTTCCCAGGTGAGGAGACACCCCACCCTGCTTTGGCTCTCCCTCCTTGAGCTGCACCCACTGTCCAACCAGTCCCAGTGAGATGAACCAGGTACCTCAGTTGGAAATGCAGAAATCACTTGCTTTCTGCATCAATCTCACTGGGAGCTGCAGACTGGAGCTCTTCCTATTGAGCCATCTTACCAGCAATCCTTAATTTCTTAACTAACCCACTGGTCATTCAGAAGCAAATTGTTTAATTCTTACATGTTTATGTAGTTTCCAAATTCCTCTTGTTATTGATTTCTAGTTTCATTGCATTTTAGTCAGAAAAGACACTTGATATAATTTCAATTTTTGATTTTTTAAAAAAACTGGTTTTGTAGCCTAACATATGTTCTATCCTTGAGAATATCCCATTTGCTGAGGAAAGGGATGTGTATTCTGCAGCTGTTGGATAAAATATCCTATAAATATCTGTTGTATCCATTTGGTCTATAGTGCATACTAAATTCAATGTTTCTTATTTAATTTACTCTCTGGATGATCTGTTCAATGCTGAAAGTGGAGTGTTGAAGTCTCCAGTTATTACTGTATTGGTGTCTATCTCTCCCTCCAACTCTAATAGTATTTGCTTTCTCTATCTGGGTGCTCCATCATTGGGTATGTATATATTAATAACTGTTATATTCTCTTGCAGTATTGACCCCTTTGTTGTTGTTGTTGTTATTATTATTATTATTATTATTATTATGTAATGGCCTTCTTTGTCTCTTTTTCTGGTTTTTGTCTTGAAAGCTATTTTATGTGTTATAAGTATAGCTATTCTTGATCTTTTTTGGTTTTTATTTGCATGAAATACCTTTTCTATTTCTTTATTTTCAGTCAACGTGTGTCTTTATAGGTAAACTGTTTCTTGTAAAAATCAGATAGTTGAGTGTTTTTTTCATTTTATATTTAATTCATTAAATGTTTGTTTTTACCTTTTGACTTTTTATAGTTTCAACTTTCAGTTTAAATTCAGGTGAAACATGTGCATGTTTGTTACAAAGGTATATTGCATAATGCTGAGGTTTGTTATACTAATGATTTTGTCACCTAGGTGACATAATAGTTAGCTTTTCAACCCTTGTCCCCTTCCCAGCTCCTTCCTCTAGCAGTCACCATTGTCTATTGTTGCCATCTTTATGTCTATGAGTAACTAATATTTAGCTCCCACTTGTAAGTGAGAACATGTGGTATTTGGTTGCCTGTTACTATGTTAGTTTACCTAGGATAAAGGTCTCCAGCTGCAACCAAGTTGCTGCAAATGGCATGATTTTTTTTCCCATGGCTATGTCATAGCCCGTGGTGAATATGTACCAAATTTTCATTATCTAATCCACTGTTAATAGGCACCAAGGTTGATTCCATGTCTGTCATTGTGTAGAGTGTTGTGAAGAACATAGAAATGCATGTTTGTTTCTTTTTGGTAAAATAATTTTTTTCTTTTGAATATATACCCAGTAATGAGACTGCTGGGTCAAAGGGGCATTCTGTTTATTATTATTAGACAGTTCTGAGATACATATACAAAACATGCAGGTTTGTTACGTAGGTATACATGTGCCATAGTGGTTTGCTGCACCACTTAACCCGTCATCTACATTAGGTATTTCTCCTAATGCTATCCCTCCCCTAGCCCCCCCAACCCCCTGACAAGCCACAGTGTGTGATGTCCCCCTCCCTGTGTTCATGTATTCTTATTGTTCAGCTCCCACTTATGAGTGAGAACATGTGGTGTTTGGTTTTCTGTTCCTGTGTTAGTATGCTGAGAATGACGGCTTCCAGCTTCATTTGTGTCCCTGCAAAGGACATGAACTCTTCCTTTCTTATGACTACATAGTATTCCATGGTATATATGTGCCACATTTTCTTTATCCAGTCTATCATTGATGGGCATTTGGGTTGGTTCCAAGTCTTTGCTATTATGAACAGTGCTGCAATGTACATATATGTGTGTGTGTGTGTGCGCGCATGTGTTTTTATAGAATGATTTATAATTCTTTAGGTATATACCCAATAATGGGATTGCTGGGTCAAATCGTATTTCTGGTTCTAGATCCTTGAGGAATCGCCACACTGTCTTCCACAATAGTTGAACTAATTTACACTCCCACCAACAGTGTAAAAGCATTCCTATTTCTCCACATCCTCTCCAGCATATATTGTTTCCTTTTTAATGATCGCCATTCTGAGTGGCGTGAGACGGTATCTCATTGTGGTTTTGATTTGCATTTCTCTAATGACCAGTGGTAAGGAGCTTTTTTTTTAAAGTTTTTTGGCCACATAAATGTCTTCTTTTGAGAAGTGTCTGTTCATATCCTTTGCCCAATTTTTGATGGTTTTTTTTTCCTGTAAATTTGTTTAAGTTCTTTGTAGATTCTGGATGTTAGCCCTTTG